>NC_074690.1:1879696-1995587 GCF_029448725.1 Salvelinus fontinalis
AGCCAACTGGCTAGTCTATCTAAACTGGTCCCAGGTCTGTTAGTGCTGTCTAGCCAACTGGCTAGCCTATCTTAAACTGGTCCCAGGTCTGTTAGTGCTGTATAGCCAACTGGCTAGCCTATCTTAAACTGGTCCCAGATCTGTTAGTGCTGTATAGCCAACTGGCTAGCCTATCGTAAACTGGTCCCAGATCTGTTAGTGCTGTATAGCCAACTGGCTAGCCTATCGTAAACTGGTCCCAGATCTGTTAGTGCTATATAGCCAAGGTAAAGAAGGAGTAGAAGATCCTGGTCCTGGAAAACATTGTTTTGACGTTGCCAAGACAAGACTAGTCTGAGAATAGGGAGCATTAGGAAAGATGGATAGAGGAGTCTTTGACTGAGATGATTACAATGAGATGGATAGTCTTTGACTGAAGAGAACCATATTGAGATGGATAGAGTCTTTGACTGAAGAGAACCATATTAAAGATGGATAGAGGAGTCTTTGACTGAGATGATTACAATGAGATGGATAGAGTCTTTGACTGAAGAGAACCATATTGAGAAGACTAGAGTCTTTGTCTAAAGAGAACCATATTGAGATGAATAGAGTCTTTGTCCGTGTCTAGACTGGTCAGTTCGGGCAGCTTTTATTATTCTGATCATTAAATTCTGAACGCATCATCCGTCTAAACCTCGATTTTAAATGTGTCCACAGCACGTCTGGATTCCCTTTTTCTATATTCAAATGCCAGTATGCATTCTACAAACGGTGGAATATGATAATAACACAACAACTACTCAATAGTTATTACATCATCAACCAATCAGGTGTTCCAGGTCTGTTTATCAGATGATGGACGGATGGAGGGATGGACGGATGGAGGGATGGACGGATGGACGGATGGAGGGATGGAGGGATGGAGGGATGGAGGGATGGACGGATGGAGGGATGGAGGGATGGAGGGATGGAGGGATGGACGGATGGAGGGATGGAGGGATGGACGGTTGGAGGGATGGACGGATGGAGGGATGGACGGGTGGAGGGATGGAGGGATGGACGGGTGGAGGGGTGGACGGATGGAGGGATGGAGGGGTGGACGGATGGAGGGATGGACGGATGGAGGGATGGACGGATGGACGGATGGAGGGATGGACGGATGGAGGGATGGACGGATGGAGGGATGACGGGTCAGGGGGTTCAATGTTCATAACATGTCTTTGACCCTGACCTCTACCAGATATACCCTGACACCTACCTACCCCATAATGCTTTGCAACACACAGACACATGCAAGAACAGAGAGGCAGGGATGAGAAGAGGGATGGAGTCTTTTATGAGCACGCTTAAATATTTATCTATTTAAACTTTCTCGCCTGTGGTGGGGAATTCTTCAGGCTTGGCCAGGCTCTCAAACCTCATAAATATACTGCCTCTGTGCTCTTTCTCATCCCCCCTCTCTCTCTCTCTCTCTCTCTCTCTCTCTCTCTCTCTCTCTCTCTCTCTCTCTCTCTCTCTCTCTCTCTCTTTCTCTCTCTCTCTCTCTCTCTCTCTTTCTCTCTCTCTCTCTCTCTCCCTCTCTCTCTATCTCTCTCTCTCCCTCTCTCTCTCTCCCTCTTTCTCTATTTCTCTCTCTCTCTTTCTCTGTCAGTCTCTTTCGGTTTCTGTCTGTCTCTCTCTATTATTTTGATGAGTTCAGCAGTTGAACTTGAACTAATATTTATCTGTTTATCAGAACCCTGTCAGTAGCCTGTTAACAGAGGTACCGTATCTGGGACTAGAACCCTGTCAGTAGCCTGTTAACAGAGGTACTGTATCTGGGACTAGAACCCTGTCAGTAGCCTGTTAACAGAGGTACAGTATCTGGGACTAGAACCCTGTCAGTAGCCTGTTAACAGAGGTACAGTATCTGGGACTAGAACCCTGTCAGTAGCCTGTTAACAGAGGTACCGTATCTGGGACTAGAACTCTGTCAGTAGCCTGTTAACAGAGGTACCGTATCTGGGACTAGAACCCTGTCAGTAGCCTGTTAACAGAGGTACCGTAACTGGGACTAGAACCCTGTCAGTAGCCTGTTAACAGAGGTACCGTATCTGGGACTAGAACCCTGACTTCAACTGTATGTTATTCGAATATACAGTTGAAGTCGGAAGTTTACATACACTTAGGTTGGAGTTATTAAAACTCGTTTTTAATCCACTCCACAAATTTCTATTTAACAAACTATAGTTTTGGCATGTCGGTTAGGACATCAACTTTGTGCATGACACAAGTCATTTTTCCAACAATTGTTTACAGACAGATTATTTAACTTATAATTCACTGAATCACAATTCCAGTGGGTCAGAAGTTTACATACACTAAGTTGACTGTGCCTTTGAACAGCTTGGAAAATTCCAGAAAATGATGTCATGGCTTTAGAAGCTTCTGATAGGCTAATTTACATTATTTTTGTAAATTGGAGATGTACCTGTGGATGTATTTCAAGGCCTACCTTCAAACTCAGTGCCTCTTTGCTTGACATCATGGGAAAATCAAAATAAATCAGCCAAGACCTCAGGAAAAAAATTGTAGACCTCCACAAGTCTGGTTCATCCTTGAGAGCAATTTCAAAATGCCTGAAGGTACCACATTCATCTTTACAAACAATAGTACGCAAGTATAAACACCATGGGACCACGCAGCTGTCATACCGCTGTGACGTTCGTCTTCCTCCTCGTCTGAGGAGGAGTAGTTGGAAGGATCGGAGGACCAAAATGCAGGGTGGTATGTGTTCATCATGAATTTAATAAACAGAGAACACTGAACAAACTATACAAAACAATAAACGAACAACAAACGTGAAGCTATATAAGAAATGTGCTGACACAAGCAACTAACATAGACAATCACCCACAACCCACAATGACAAAACAGGCTACCTAAATATGCTTCCCAATCAGAGACAACGACTAACACCTGCCTCTGATTGAGAACCATATCAGGCCAAACACAGAAACAGACAAACTAGACATACAACATAGAATGCCCACTCAGATCACACCCTGACCAAACAAAACATAGAAACATACAAAGCAAACTATGGTCAGGGCGTGACAACCGCTCAGGAAGGAGACGCGTTCTGTCTCCTAGAGATGAATGTACTTTGGTGAGAAAAGTGCAAATCAATCCCAGAACAACAGCAAAGGACCTTGTGAAGATGCTGGAGGAAACAGGTAGAAAAGTATCTATATCCACAGTAAAATGAGTCCTATATCGACATAACCTGAAAGGCTGCTCAGCAAGGAAGAAGCCACTGCTCCAAAACCGCCATAAAAAAGCCAGACTTCGGTTTGCAACTGCACATGGGGACAAAGATCGTACTTTTTGGAGAAATGTCCTCTAGTCTGATGAAACAAAAATAAAACTGTTTGGCCATAATGACCATCGTTATGTTTGGAGGAAAAAGAGGGAGGCTTGCAGGCCGAAGAACACCATCCCAACCGTGAAGCATGGGGCTGGCAGCATCATGTTGTGGGGGTGCTGTGCTGCAGGAGGGACTGGTGCACTTCACAAAATAGATGGCATAATGAGGCAGGAAAATTATGTGGATATATTGAAGCAACATCTCAAGACATCAGTCAGGAAGTTAAAGCTTGGTTACAAATGGGTCTTCCAAATGGACAATGACCCCAAGCATACTTCCAAAGTTGTGGCAAAATGGCTTAAGGACAACAAAGTCAAGGTATTGGAGTAGCCATCGCAAAGCCCTGAACTCAATCCCATAGAGAATTTGTGGGCAGAACTGAAAAAGCGTGTGCGAACAAAGAGGCCTACAGACCTGACTCAGTTACACCAGCTCTGCCAGGAGGAATGGGCCAAAATTCACCCAACTTGTTGTGGGAAGCTGTGTGGAAGGCTACCCGAAACGTTTGACCAAAGTTAAACTATTTAAAGGCAATGCTACCAAATACTAATTGAATGTATGTAAACTTCTGACCCACTGAGAATGTGTGTAAAAGCTGAAATAAATCATTCTCTCTACTATTATTCAGACATTTCACATTCTTAAAATAAAGTGGTGATCCTAACTGACCTAAGACAGGGAATTTTTACTCGGATTAAATGTCAGGAACTGTCGAAAACTAAGTTTAAATGTATTTTGGCTAAGGTGTATGTAAACTTCCGAATTCAACTGTAGATGGGAGGGTTTGAGGGGGAGCTGAAGAGTACGACTAAAAAATAACAACAACAAACAAGTGTACAGATATAAAATATACTCTATATATATATATATATATATATATATATATATATATATATATATATATATATATATATATATATATATAAATACTCTGTCCGTAAAATGTACAGTACATACTGTGTATGTCTTCATTTTCCCAGACTATAAAGGAAAATGTATATTGTAATATTAATATCTGTCACGTTCCTGACCTGTTTTCCTTTGTTTTGTATTCATTTTAGTTGGTCAGGGCGTGAGTTGGGTGGGTTTGTCTATGTTTTGTATTTCTATGTGGGGTTTTGTGTTCGGCCTGGTATGATTCTCAATTAGAGACAGGTGTGTATTGTTTGTCTCTAATTGAGAGTCATACAAAGGCAGCCAGGGTTTCACTGGTGTTTTGTGGGTGTTTGTTTCCTGTGTCAGTGGTTGGACCACACAGGACTGTTTTGAGGTATGTCACGTTTGTTGTTTTGTAGTTTGTAGTGTTTTCCTGTTATTTTCATTAAATCATGAACACTTACCTCTCCGCATCTTGGTCTGATCCATGCTCCTCCTCGTCTAAGGGGGAGAACAACAATGACTGCCTTTACAGAAACACCCACCACAACAGGACCAAGCGGATTGAGGAGAGAGAAAAAGAACTAAGGCACTGGACACAGGAGGAATGGTCTTGGGAGATCATGGACGGAAAGGGACCCTGGGGAAGGGTTGGAGAGAATCGCCGCTCTCGGGAGGTGAAGAAGGCAGCCACAGCCCAGGAGCGGTGGATTGAGGAGGCAGCACGTATGAGAGGCTGGAAGCCCGAGAGGCTCACCCAAGAATTTCTTGGGGGGGGGCTAAAGGGGAGTGTGGCGAAGCCGGGTTGGATACCTGAGCCAACTCCCCGGGCTTGCCGTGGAGTAAGAGGGCGTCGTACTGGTCAGACACCGTGTTATGCGGTGAAGCGCACGGTGTCCCCAGTACGCGTGCTTAGCCCAGTGCGGGCTATTCCACCTTGCCGCACTGGGAGGGCTAGGTTGGGCATCGAGCCGAGTGCCATGAAGCCGGCCCAACGTATCTGGTCTCCAGTACGTCTCCTCGGGCCGGCGTACATGGCACCAGCCTTACAGGTGGTGTCCCCGGTTCGCCTGCATAGCCCAGTGCGGGCTATTCCACCTCGCCGCACTGGCAGGGCTACGGGGACCATTCAACCTGGTAAGGTTGGGGAGGCTCGGTGCTCAAGAGCACGTGTCCTCCTTCACGGTCCGGTATATCCGGCGCCACCTTCCCACCCCAGCTCAGTACCACCAGTGCCTACACCACGCACCAGGCTTCCAGTGCATCTCCAGAGCCCTGTTCCTCCTCCACGTACTCTCCCTATGGTGCGTGTCTCCAGCCCAGTGCCTCCAGTTCCGGCACCACGCACCAAGCCTCCTGTGCGTCTCCAGAGCCCTGGACGCACTGTTCCTTCTCCCCGCACTCGCCCTGAGGTGCGTGCCCTCAGCCCGGTACCTCCAGTTCCGGTACCACGCACCAGGCCTAGAGTGCGCCACGAGAGTCCAGTGTGCCCTGTTCCTGTTCCCCGCACTCGCCCTGAGGTGCGTGCCCTCAGCCCGGTACCTCCAGTTCCGGTACCACGCACCAGGCCTATAGTGCGTCTCAGCCGGCCAGAGTCTGCCGTCTGCCCAGCGGTGCCTGAACGGCCCGTCTGCCCAGCTCCGTCTGAGCCATCGGTCTGCCCAGCGCCGTCTGAGCCATCTGTCTGCCCAGCGCCGTCTGAGCCATCTGTCTGCCCAGCGCCGTCTGAGCCATCTGTCTGCCCAGCGCCGTCTGAGCCATCTGTCTGCCCAGCGCCGTCTGAGCCATCTGTCTGCCCAGCGCCGTCTGAGCCATCTGTCTGCCCAGCGCCATCTGAGTCATCCGTCTGCCACGAGCCATTAGAGCCGCCCGTCTGTCCCGAGCCAGTAGAGCCGTCCGTCAGTCAGGAGCCGCTAGAGCCGTCCGTCAGTCAGGAGCTGCCAGAGACGCCCGCCAGTCAGGAGCTGCCAGAGACGCCCGCCAGTCAGGAGCTGCCAGAGACGCCCGCCAGTCAGGAGCTGCCAGAGACGCCCGCCAGTCAGGAGCTGCCAGAGACGCCCGCCAGTCAGGAGCTGCCAGAGACGCCCGCCAGTCAGGAGCTGCCAGAGACGCCCGCCAGTCAGGAGCTGCCAGAGACGTCCGACAGTCCGGAGCTGCCCTACAGTCCGGAGCTGCCGTACAGTCCGGAGCTGCCCTACAGTCCGGAGCTGCCCTACAGTCCGGAGCTGCCACTCAGCCCGGACCTGCCGGAGTCCCTCAGCCAGGACCTGCTGGAGTCCCTCAGCCAGGACCTGCCGCCCCTTGTCCCGGTGCTGCTCCTTGTCCCGGTGCTGCCCCTTATCCCGGTGTTGCCCCTTGTCCCGGTGCTGCCCCTTGTCCCGGTGCTGCCCCTTGTCCCGGTGCTGCCCCTTGTCCCGGTGCTGCCCCTTGTCCCGGTGCTGCCCCTTGTCCCGGTGCTGCCCCTTGTCCCGGTGCTGCTCCTTGTCCCGGTGCTGCCCCTTGTCCCGGTGCTGCCCCTTATCCCGGTGCTGCCCCTTATCCCGGTGTTGCCCCTTGTCCCGGTGCTGCCCCTTATCCCGGTGCTGCCCCTTATCCCGGTGCTGCCCCTTCATTTAGGTGGGGTTAGTGGGAGGGTGGTCATTGGGAGGGGGATAAAGAAGCGGGGATTGATTATGGTGGGGTGGGGACCTCGTCCACCGCCAGAGCCGCCACCGTGGACAGACGCCCACCCAGACCCTCCCCTAGACTTTGTGCTGGTGCGCCCGGAGTTCGCACCTTAAGGGGGGGGTTCTGTCACGTTCCTGACCTGTTTTCCTTTGTTTTGTATTCATTTTAGTTGGTCAGGGCGTGAGTTGGGTGGGTTTGTCTATGTTTTGTATTTCTATGTGGGGTTTTGTGTTCGGCCTGGTATGATTCTCAATTAGAGACAGGTGTGTATTGTTTGTCTCTAATTGAGAGTCATACAAAGGCAGCCAGGGTTTCACTGGTGTTTTGTGGGTGTTTGTTTCCTGTGTCAGTGGTTGGACCACACAGGACTGTTTTGAGGTATGTCACGTTTGTTGTTTTGTAGTTTGTAGTGTTTTCCTGTTATTTTCATTAAATCATGAACACTTACCTCTCCGCATCTTGGTCTGATCCATGCTCCTCCTCGTCTAAGGGGGAGAACAACAATGACTGCCTTTACAATATCAGGTGCATTTTTTTTTCCAGCTACAACAAAATGGCTAAATGTGTAAATGACAGAAAAACATAAATTAACACGTCATTTAGAACATTTCACACATGGATAAAATGGACCAGACCTCAGGTTTATGTTTGTTTTGAACACACACACACACACACACACACACACACACACACACACACACACACACACACACACACACACACACACACACACACACACACACACACACACACACACACACACACACACACACACACACACACATAGAGAAACTCACATACACACACACACACACACACACACACACACACACACACACACACACATAGAGACACTCACATACACACACGCACGCACATATACTCACACACACACACACACACACACACACACACACACACACACACACACACACACACACACACACACATAGAGACACTCACATACACACACGCACGCACATATACACACACACACACACACACACACACACACACACACACACACACACACACACACACACACACACACACACACACACAGAGACACTCACAAACACACATGCACACACATATACTCACACACACACACACACACACACACACACACACACACACACACACAGAGACACTCACATACACACACGCACACACATTTTTCACACACACACACACACACACACACACACACACACACACACACACACACACACACATGTACTCACAGACACAGACACACACACACGTGTTTTACTGTCCTTGTGGGGACCAAACAATTGATTCCTATTCAAAATCCTATTTTCCTTTACTAACCCTAACCTTAACACTTACCTTAATTCCAAACCCCTAATCCTAAACTTAACCCTAACTATTAACCCTAAACCTAACCCCTAACCCTAATTCTAACCCTAAACCTAACCCCTAACCCTAATTCTAACCCTAAACCTAACCCCTAATCCTAATTCAACCCTAAACCTAACCCCTAATCCTAATCCTAATTCAAACCGTAAACCTAACCCCTAATCCTAAAATAGCCTTTTTACTTTGTAGGTACAGGCGAAATGTCCACACTTGTCAGAATCCGTCTTGTTTTACTATCCTTGACTTCTGGTCCCCACAAGGATGGTAAAACCGACAATAAAAACCCAGCCACCCTCCTTGATCTCCACACATTTCATTCCACATGACCTGTAACAGGGTTCATGATTGCAGCGTTGAAGAGGGCTATTAAAACCCAGCATGCATAAAAACAGGATGTTAATTGCTAGCCAATGAAAACTCATTTTGCCTGGGCTGTGTTTTTCAACTGCCAAAGATCGCCTCTAGGCCTCTATCAAGCCACTCTGAAAGACCTTTCTAAAATGGATGTGTGTGTGTGTGTGTGTGTGTGTGTGTGTGTGTGTGTGTGTGTGTGTGTGTGTGTGTGTGTGTGTGTGTGTGTGTGTGTGTGTGTGTGTGTGTGTGTGTGTGTGTGTGTGTGTGTGTGTGTTTATGGGTGAACCTTTACGGGCAACCTAAAGATAGCAGGGGGATTTAAGTACAATTCTGAAAGTAGATACAGGGCTTTAAGTTACAGTTACAGTAAACAGACTGTAAACACTTTGAGAGACATAAAACATAACGTCTGATTCCCACAGGCACAAGCGGCTCTGGTCTAAAGTAGTGCACTATATAGGGAATAAGGTGCCATAGGACTCTGGTCTAAAGTAGTGCACTATATAGGGAATAAGGTGCCATAGGACTCTGGTCTAAAGTAGTGCACTATGTAGGGAATAGGGTGCCATAGGGCTCTGGTCTAAAGTAGTGCACTATGTAGGGAATAGAGTGCCATAGGGCTCTGGTCTAAAGTAGTGCACTATATAGGGAATATGGTTCCATTTGGGATACGCCGAAAGAGTGGTTGGACTTATCAACTCATTCATTCATTACTAGCTTCTGAGAAATGAGAAGAAATAAGAAGGAATATGAAGAACACAATAAGTAAGTAACATATTATATACAGGGTTAATACCAATACCATATTATATACAGGGTTAGTTAATACCATACTATATACAGGGTCAGTTAATACCATATTATATACAGGGTCAGTTAATACCATACTATATACAGGGTCAGTTAATACCATATTATATACAGGGTTAATACCAATACCATATTATATACAGGGTTAGTTAATACCATACTATATACAGGGTCAGTTAATACCATACTATATACAGGGTCAGTTAATACCATACTATATACAGGGTCAGTTAATACCATACTATATACAGGGTCAGTTAATACCATACTATATACAGGGTAAGGTAATACCATACTATATACAGGATTAATACCATACTATATACAGGATTAATACCAATACCATATCAGTTAATACCATACTATATACAGGGTTAGTTAATACCATACTATATACAGGGTCAGTTAATACCATACTATATACAGGGTTAGTTAATACCATACTATATACAGGGTCAGTTAATACCATACACAGGGTCAGATAATACCACACTATATACAGGGTCAGTTAATACCATACTATATACAGGGTAAGGTAATACCATACTATATACAGGGTAAGGTAATATCATACTATATACAGGATTAATACCAATACCATATCAGTTAATACCATACTATATACAGGGTTAGTTAATACCATACTATATACAGGGTCAGGTAATACCATACTATATACAGGGTCAGTTTATACCATACTATATACAGGGTTAGTTAATATCATACTATATACAGGGTCAGATAATACTATACTATATACAGGGTCAGTTAATACCATACACAGGGTCAGATAATACCACACTATATACAGGGTCAGTTAATACCATACTATATACAGGGTAAGGTAATACCATACTATATACAGGATTAATACCAATACCATATCAGTTAATACCATACTATATACAGGGTTAGTTAATTAATACCATACTATATACAGGGTCAGGTTAATACCATACTATATACAGGGTCAGTTAATATCATACTATATACAGGGTCAGTTAATACCATACTATATACAGGGTCAGTTAATACCATACTATATACAGGGTCAGTTAATACCATACTATATACAGGGTCAGTTAATACCATACTATATACAGGGTCAGGTTAATACCATACTATATACAGGGTCAGTTAATATCAATACCATATACAGGGTCAGTTAATACCATACTATATACAGGGTCAGTTAATACCATACTATATACAGGGTCAGTTAATACCATACTATATACAGGGTCAGTTAATACCATACTATATACAGGGTCAGGTTAGTACCATACTATATACAGGGTCAGTTAATACCATACTATATACAGGGTCAGTTAATACCATATTATATACAGGGTCAGTTAATACCATACTATATACAGGGTCAGGTTAATACCATACTATATACAGGGTCAGTTAATACCATACTATATACAGGGTCAGTTAATACCATACTATATACAGGGTCAGTTAATACCATACTATATACAGGGTCAGTTAATACCATACTATATACAGGGTCAGTTAATACCATACTATATACAGGGTTAGTTAATACCATACTATATACAGGGTCAGTTAATACCATACACAGGGTCAGATAATACCACACTATATACAGGGTCAGTTAATACCATACTATATACAGGGTAAGGTAATACCATACTATATACAGGGTAAGGTAATATCATACTATATACAGGATTAATACCAATACCATATCAGTTAATACCATACTATATACAGGGTTAGTTAATACCATACTATATACAGGGTCAGGTAATACCATACTATATACAGGGTCAGTTTATACCATACTATATACAGGGTTAGTTAATATCATACTATATACAGGGTCAGATAATACTATACTATATACAGGGTCAGTTAATACCATACACAGGGTCAGATAATACCACACTATATACAGGGTCAGTTAATACCATACTATATACAGGGTAAGGTAATACCATACTATATACAGGATTAATACCAATACCATATCAGTTAATACCATACTATATACAGGGTTAGTTAATTAATACCATACGATATACAGGGTCAGGTTAATACCATACTATATACAGGGTCAGTTAATATCATACTATATACAGGGTCAGTTAATACCATACTATATACAGGGTCAGTTAATACCATACTATATACAGGGTCAGTTAATACCATACTATATACAGGGTCAGTTAATACCATACTATATACAGGGTCAGGTTAATACCATACTATATACAGGGTCAGTTAATATCAATACCATATACAGGGTCAGTTAATACCATACTATATACAGGGTCAGTTAATACCATACTATATACAGGGTCAGGTTAGTACCATACTATATACAGGGTCAGTTAATACCATACTATATACAGGGTCAGTTAATACCATATTATATACAGGGTCAGTTAATACCATACTATATACAGGGTCAGGTTAATACCATACTATATACAGGGTCAGTTAATACCATACTATATACAGGGTCAGTTAATACCATACTATATACAGGGTCAGTTAATACCATACTATATACAGGGTCAGTTAATACCATACTATATACAGGGTCAGTTAATACCATACTATATACAGGGTCAGTTAATACCATACTATATACAGGGTTAGTAAATACCATACTATATACAGGGTCAGTTAATACCATACAATTTACAGGGTCAGTTAATACCATACTATATACAGGGTCAGTTCCATATACTGGAGCATGTTTGTGTTATACGTGGTGCACCGGTACCGCCTGCCGTGCGGAAGCAGAGAGAATAGTCTATGACTTGGGTGGTTGGAGTCACTAACAATTTATGGGGCCTTCCTTCCACACCGCCTGGTATAGATGTCCTGGATGACAGGGAGCTCAGCCTCAGTGATGTACTGGTCACGATCGTCTTTAGGTGAAAGAGAGGACCAAGGCACAGCGTGATATAAATACATCTTCACTTTATTAGAAGATGAACACGAACACGAACACTAACACAAACTAGACAAAACAACAAACGACCGTGAAGCTAACAAAACGAAAGTGCAGACACAAGCTACTAACGTCAAACATAGACAATTACCCACAAACTACCTAATGACTATGGTTACCTAAATATGGCTCCCAATCAGAGACAATGATAGACAGCTGTCTCTAATTGAGAACCAATCTAGGCAACCATAGACATACATACACCTCGACTAAACACTGCCCCATAAACATACAAAAAACCCTAGACAATACAAAACACATACTTCCCCCCATGTCACACCCTGACCTAACTAAAATAATAAAGAAAACAAAGATAACTAAGGCCAGGGCGTGACAGTACTGGGCTGTCTGCATCACTTTCTGTAGTGCCATGGGATCGAGGGTGGTGTTATTGCCATACTAGGCAATGATGCAGCCAGTCAAAAATGCTCTCAATGGTACAGCTGTAGAACTTTTTAAGGATTTCAGGGTCCATGCCAAACTTGTTCAACCTCCTGAGGGGCAAGAGGAGCTGTCATGCCTTCTTTCATGACTATGCGCGTGTGTTTGGACCATTTGAAGTCAATCAATCAAGTTTATTTTATATAGCCCTTCGTACATCAGCTAATGTCTCGAAGTGCTGTACAGAGACCCAGCCTAAAAACCCCAAACAGCTAGAATGCAGGTGTAGAAGCACGTGTAGAAGTCTTAGTGAGTTGGACACAGAGGAATTTGAAGCTCTCAACCTGCTCCACTGCAACCCTGTCGATGTGGATGGGGCGACTCGCCCCCCTCGTTTCCTGTAGTCCACAATCATCTCCTTGGTCTTACTTACGTTGAGGGAGAGGTTGTTTCTCTGGCGTCACACTGCCAGGTCACTGACCTCCTCCCTGTCGGCTGACTCAGCCTGCCATTGTCGTGTCGTCAGCACACTTGATGATGGTGTTGGAGTTGTGCGTGGCCACGCAGTTGTGGGTGAACAGGGAGTACAGGAAGGGCCTAAGTACACACGCCTGTGGAGCTCCTGTGTTGAGGCAGGGGTAATATTGCCTACCCTCACCACCTGGGGTCGACCCGTCGGGAAGTCCAGGCAGTTGCAAAGGCAGGAGTTCAGAGTCCTAAGCCTGTGTGACGACTTTGGAGGGGTCAATGGTGTTGAACTCTGAGCTGTAGTCAATGAACAGCATTCTCACGTAGGTGTTCCTTTTATCTAGATGGGTGAAGGCAGTGTGGAGAGCAATTGAGATTGCGTTATCTATGGATCTGTTGGGGCGGTATGCAAATTGCAGTGGGTTTAGGGTGTCTGGGATGGTGGGGTTAATGTGTGCTATAACCAGCCTCTCAAAGCACTTCATGATTACAGATGCGAGTGCTACAGGGCCGTAATCATTGTGGCATGAAGCCTTAAAGTTCTTGGGAACAGGAATGATGGTGGTCATCTTAAAACATTTTGGGATTAGAGACTGGGACAAGGAGAGGTTGAAAATTACTGTGAATATGCCTGCTGTTCTGCGCATGCTCTGAGAACACGCCATGGAATACCGTCCAACGGCATTGTGGGTGTTGACCTGATTAAAGGCCTTTCTCACGTCGGGCCTCGGAGAGCGAGATCACCCAATCCTCTCGGTCGGTGACGACCCTCACAGCCAGCACGATATTGTTGTTGTCAAAGCTTGCATAAAATGCATTGAGTTCGTCTGGTAGAGAGACGACGATGCGTTGGGCAGATCACGGTTAAGTATTCCTTTGTAATCCGTAATGGACTGTAGCCCCTGCCACATGCAGCGGGCGTCGGAGCCTGAGTTATATGATTCCACCTTAATCCTATGTTGTCAATTTTGCTTGTTTGATGACCCTGCAGAGGTCATAGCGGGACTTGTACTTATTACTGTCCTCGGCCGTAGCCTCAGGGTTGTCTGCAATAGCTCTGTCCTTTAGTTTAGCTCCAACCTCGGTGTAAATCCAGGGCTTTTAATTAGGGAATCAGCAAACAATCACTTTGGGGACAACTTCGCCAATGGATTTTCTAATGAAGCCGGTAACAGAGGTGGTTTCGCTCGTCAATGTTATCGCCCGAGTCTCGAAACATATTCCAATCAGCGCTAGCAAAGCAGTCCTGTAGCATAACCTCTGATTCTGGTGACCGTTTCTCAACGGAGCGAATCCCTGGTACTTCCTGTTTGAGTTTCTGCTTGTAAACATGAAGCAAGTATACGGAGTCATGATCTGATTTGCGAAATGGCGGACAAGGGAGGGCCATTATGTATGCTTGCTTGTGGGTAGAATAGCAGAGGCATTGGAGACGTGTTGATGGAAGTTGGGCATCACGTGTCTTTAGTGACGCAGAATTAAAATCACAGGCAACCAGAAAAGGAGCCGCTAAGATGTAGCATTTTTCTTGCTTGTTTATAACCTTGTACATTTCGTTAAGTGCCAGCTTGTTATTTTCCTTGTCCTGAGTTGGAATGTATACAACAGTCACGATAACAGCTGAAAACTAACTTGGGACGTAGAAAAGTCGGTATTTGACGATCAGGTATTCCAAGACAGATGAACAGTGGGTCAAAACTTCCACCACGCTGAAGTTAACACACCAGTTGGTGTTGATGTAGAGGCAAACACTTACCCCATTCGATTTCCCCGACTCCACTTGTCCTGTCCGTCTGGTGAATGGAGAATTCATTGAGTTGGATAGCCGTGGGGAGTATCTTAACCTGAAGCATGGCTCTCGGACTTCTTGCTTGTTTATATCCTTTTTTATATAATTTTTTTTAATTTCACCTTTATTTAACCAGGTAGGCCAGTTGAAAACAAGTTCTCATTTACAACTGCGACCTGGACAAGATAAAGCAAAGCAGTGCGACAAAAAACAAGACAGAGTTACACATAGGATAAACAAAAGTACAGTCAATAACACAATAGAAATATATATATACAGTGTGTGCAAATGGAGTAAAGAGGTAAGGCAATAAATAAGCCATAGTAGCGAAGTAATTAAAATTTTGCAAATTAACGCTGAAGTGATAGATGTGCAGATGATGATGTGCAAGTAGAGATACTGGTTTGCAAAAGAGTGTGCACCGGGGCCTCCCACTCCTCTTTCTATTCTGGTTAGGGCCAGTTTGCGCGCTGTTCTGTGAAGGGAGTAGTACACAAGTTCTTGGCAATTTCTCGCATGGAATAGCCTTCCTTTCTCAGAACAAGAATAGACTGACGACACAAGACGACACAAGGTCTTTGTTTCTGGCCATTTTGAGCCGGTAATCGAACGCACAAATGCTGGTGCTCCAGATACTCCAGTAGTCTAAAGAAGGCCAGTTTTATTGAGTCTTTAATCAGAACAACAGTTTTTCAGCTGTGCTAACATGATTGCAAAAGGGTTTTCTATTGATCAATTAGCCTTTTAAAATGGTAAACTTGGATTAGCTAACACAACGTGCCATTGGAACACAGGAGTGATGGTTGCTGATAATGGGCCTCTGTACGCCTATGTAGATATTCCATCATTTAAATCTGCCGTTTCCAGCTACAATAGTCATTTACAACATTAACAACAATGTCTACACTGTATTTCTGATCAATTTATGCTATTTTAATGGACCAAAAAATAATTGCTTTTCTTTCAAAAACTATTTTTAAGTGACCCCAAAATTTTAAACGGTAGTGTATATATACTTAAGGATGCTTAAAACATTGTCCGTGAGTAATGTGATTATTTTACAACACTTCAGTACAATATTTTGATTTTAGTTTAAAGAGAGTATGGGAACAGTCTGAACAACAATATATTAACATGTGTGGACCTCCAACCATCTTTGTAGTACTATTTGAAAGTTGACATTTAAATTTGATTCCACTTTGTCTCCTTCAACAGCTCTCATCTCAGTCATAGCCATGTAAATATGAAGGATATGATTTATCATATTTTACTTTTTTTATGTTTGAAAAAGAGACAATACCCTATTTACATGTGTGTACTGACTGGTTGCCTGTCCCTCCTCTCCCGTCCAGTACAATTCGTACGACCTAGAGTACAGTGAGGTCTATGACTACAGTGAAGGAGAAGTGGCCACTGAAACTGCCCCAACCGAAGGAGCCAAACCTGCACCTGAGGTAAAACACCTGTGGATTCACACACACACACACACACACACACACACACACACACACACACACACACACACACACACACACACACACACACACACACACACACACACACACACACAGACACCAAATGGACAATGACTCCGTTCTATGAAGATGAGTTATACGTGTCTAATATCTAACATAGCTATAGATATAAGTATAACTATCTAATCGATTGTTACTACCGTGTTCTAAAATGGTCATAACAATAGATCAAATTTCAATCAAATGTATTTATAAAGCCCTTTTTACATCAGCTGATATCTCAAAGTGCTGTACAGAAACGCAGCCTAAAACCCCCAAAACAGCGAGCAATGCAGGTGTAGAAGCACGGTGGCTAGGGAAAAACTCTTGAGAAATGTGGATGTTGATGTAGATGTTGCTGTCACATCGTGGTGCTGAACGTGGCTCAACGTTGTAGTGTGGATTAACAGTATCATTTCCAAGCATTTAAAAAACAAAAACGTTTTCTTCTCTTTTTGTTTTTGCTCTCTGTGTGTCGTGCGATAGGCTGTGGACGGAGCTCAACCCGATGAGAACCCTACAGACTCAACCGTTTCAATCCTGGTACGTTGGCATGCTTCTCATTTGTCTACGGCGACGACACGTTATCACTAAAGTACTACTCTGTGTTGTCTCACATTACTAAAACTACTGAGTTTAACAGAGCGTGTGTCCAAAATAATACCCTATTCCCATAAATAGTGCACAACTTTTGACCAGAGCCTGCGGTAGACTATTTGGCGCTTGTCAAAAGTAGTGCACTATATAGGGAATAGGGTAGCATTAGAGATGTATATAAGGGTAAAGTAGTGCACTATATAGGGAATAGGGTAGAATTAGAGATGTATATTAGGGTAAAGTAGCGCACTATATAGGGAATAGGCTAGCATTAGGGATGTATATTAGGGTAAAGTAGTGCACTATATAGGGAATAGGGTAGCATTAGAGATGTATATTAGGGTAAAGTAGTGCACTATATAGGGAATAGGGTAGCATTAGAGATGTATATTCGGGTAAAGTAGTGCACTATATAGGGTAGCATTTAAGACACAGACCACAGCTTCATCTGAATGAGGAAAGATGACATCAAAGGAAGCGTGTGATGTGGAACGACAAAGATGGACCGATTTAAAGCACGTTGGATTATTGCAACAGCTGAGCCGCCAGACAGAGGAACATCAAACGTGTTATGTGGTGGTTTGATGTATGTGGCAAATGGAATGCCGGAACGCCTGCCAATACCACATGATGCGTGAGACGACTACCTCATGTTATATTATGGTGAGAACGTTTCCCATTCAGTCCAATTTGGATACAATCAAATGGCTAGTGAATAATGAGGCAGACTGTATTGTATTCTCAAAGAGATTGCTTAAGAATTTAGACTTTCTACGAGCAGCTCGGGGGAATACAAAGCAGGTTGTCTTTATGTGGAAAACCCCCTTTTTTTTGGACTCTTGATTCTAAGCTCACCATCCAACGAGTCACCATCCAATTAACAAATGACAAAGCCCTCAGTTTGCAATCTCCAAGTTAGACTACTAGATATTACAAAGATCAAAGAATAAACAGTCTTGGATGGTCTTCTTAATCTCTACCATCTTCCTTGGAGTCATCCGAACCCTGTGTGGCTTTTAGAGTGTATCCCAAATGATAGCCTAATAATTATTGGGCTCTGGTCAAAAGTAGTGTACTTTGTAGGGAATAAGAGTGCCACATGTTTCTACAGTCCCCTTTTGATATCCATCAGAAACAACTCTTCAATCTGATCTTGATAAAAAACTGAACTAGTAAAACTCTGCCAGCTAATGAATTGCGACCAACGGGGTTCATATAAACTGAACTAGTAAAACTCTGCCAGCTAATGAATTGCGACCAACGGGGTTCATGTACACTGAACTAGTAAAACTCTGCCAGCTAATGAATTGCGAACAACGGGGCCGCATCCCATGTCCTCGTTTTTGTTTCCAGTTTCCTGTAGTTTGCCCAACTTATTTTGAGCTAAATCATCACATAAACTCAGGCATTAATGAGAGACATCCTGGGGTAGAGTTATTAATGAGAGACATCCTGGGGTAAAGTTATTAATGAGAGACATCCTGGGGTAAAGTTATTGAGAGACATCCTGGGGTAAAGTTATTAATGAGAGACATCCTGGGGTAAAGTTATTAATGAGAGACATCCTGGGGTAAAGTCATTAATGAGAGACATCCTGGGGTAAAGTTATTAATGAGAGACATCCTGGGGTAAAGTTATTAATGAGAGACATCCTGGGGTAAAGTCATTAATGAGAGACATCCTGGGGTAAAGTAATTAATTATAGACATCCTGGGGTAAAGTTATTAATGAGAGACATCCTGGGGTAAAGTCATTAATGAGAGACATCCTGGGGTAAAGTCATAATGAGAGACATCCTGGGGTAAAATTATTGAGAGACATCCTGGTGTAAAGTCATTAATGAGAGACATCCTGGGGTAAAGTTATTAATGAGAGACATCCTGGGGTAAAGTTATTAATGAGAGACATCCTGGGTGTAAAGTTATTAATGAGAGACATCCTGGGGTAAAGGTATTAATGAGAGACATCCTGGGGTAAAGTTATTAATGAGAGACATCCTGGGTAAAGATATTGAGAGACATCCTGGGGTAAAGTTATTAATGAGAGACATCCTTGGGGTAAAGTCATTAATGAGAGACATCCTGGGGTAAAGTCATTATGAGAGACATCCTGGGGTAAAGTTATTAATGAGAGACATCCTGGGGTAAAGTTATTAATGAGAGACATCCTGGGGTAAAGTCATTAATGAGAGACATCCTGGGGTAAAGTCATTAATGAGAGACATCCTGGCGTAAAGTTATTAATGAGAGACATCCTGGGGTAAAGTTATTAATGAGAGACATCCTGGGGTAAAGTTATTAATGAGAGACATCCTGGGGTAAAGTTATTAATGAGAGACATCCTGGGGTAAAGTTATTAATGAGAGACATCCTGGGGTAAAGTCATAATGAGAGACATCCTGGGGTAAAGTTATTGAGTAACATCCTGGGGTAAAGTTATTGAGAGACATCCTGGGGTAAAGTTATTAATGAGAGACATCCTGGGGTAAAGTTATTAATGAGAGACATCCTGGGGTAAAGTTATTAATGAGAGACATCCTGGGGTAAAGTCATAATGAGAGACATCCTGGGGTAAAGTTATTGAGTAACATCCTGGGGTAAAGTTATTGAGAGACATCCTGGGGTAAAGTTATTGATGAGAGACATCCTGGGATAAAGTTATTAATGAGAGACATCCTGGGGTAAAGTCATTAATGAGAGACATCCTGGGATAAAGTTATTAATGAGAGACATCCTGGGGTAAAGTTATTAATGAGAGACATCCTGGGGTAAAGTTATTAATGAGAGACATCCTGGGTAAATTCAAAACAATATGTATGCAATGCAACCAGTGCGTGCCAAATGTCAGAATTACATTATGTTACCGTTAGGGGGGGGGGGGGGGGTAACAGCACAACACAACCCAGGACACGACTTTAATTAAAAGAGACAAGTTTGAGGACGACGAGAGACACACGATGGTATTTTCCGAGACAAAACATGTCCCAGTTTTATAGACCTGTGACTATGGAAATGGCAGAAGGATGTAGATAGCAACAGAAACGGGACCTTTATAACATGTGAGAGACGTTCTTACTGCTCCTTACTCAACAACTCATAATTCTTGTTGTTTAATCTGGAATGATGATCTGAACACAGATCCGTTTTCTGTGAATCAGATTCAGGCTACACCTCGACAAAAAAAAAAAACTGTTTGATGGAGAATCTCCATTGAAAGTTGTTTGTTTTTTTAGTCCAGGAAGAACAATCTCAATCTATCTCTGTGAAACCCTTTGTTTTAATCTCTTATAACCCGTGGTCATGTTTATGAGTAAGATTCGTATGTCTTGTCAGTATGCTTCTTGTGGGAATGTTCTGTGCAACGTTTTTGAATATCACAATAATATTCTTGCAACATTAAGGGAACATAATTTAAACGTTGTATGAATGGTACCCAAAACACTAGGGAACATAATTTAAACGTTGTATGAATGGTACCCAAAACACTAAGGAACCTAATTTAAACATTTACATTACATTTACATTTAAGTCATTTAGCAGACGCTCTTATCCAGAGCGACTTACAAATTGGTGCATTCACCTTATGACACCCAAAACACTAAGGAACCTAATTTAAACGTTGTATGAATGGTACCCAAAACACTAAGGAACCTAATTTAAACGTTGTATGAATGGTACCCAAAACACTAAGGAACATAATTTAAACGTTGTATGAATGGTACCCAAAACACTAAGGAACCTAATTTAAACATTTACATTACATTTACATTTAAGTCATTTAGCAGACGCTCTTATCCAGAGCGACTTACAAATTGGTGCATTCACCTTATGACACCCAAAACACTAAGGAACCTAATTTAAACGTTGTATGAATGGTACCCAAAACACTAAGGAACCTAATTTAAACGTTGTATGAATGGTACCCAAAACACTAAGGAACCTAATTTAAACATTGTATGAATGGTACCCAAAACACTAAGGAACCTAATTTAAACGTTGTATGAATGGTACCCAAAACACTAAGGAACCTAATTTAAACATTGTATGAATGGTACCCAAAACACTAAGGAACCTAATTTAAACGTTGTATGAATGGTACCCAAAACACTAAGGAACCTAATTTAAACGTTGTATGAATGGTACCCAAAACACTAAGGAACCTAATTTAAACATTTACATTACATTTACATTTAAGTCATTTAGCAGACGCTCTTATCCAGAGCGACTTACAAATTGGTGCATTCACCTTATGACACCCAAAACACTAAGGAACCTAATTTAAACGTTGTATGAATGGTACCCAAAACACTAAGGAACCTAATTTAAACGTTGTATGAATGGTACCCAAAACACTAAGGAACCTAATTTAAACGTTGTATGAATGGTACCCAAAACACTAAGGAACATAATTTAAACGTTGTATGAATGGTACCCAAAACACTAAGGAACCTAATTTAAACGTTGTATGAATGGTACCCAAAACACTAAGGAACATAATTTAAACGTTGTATGAATGGTACCCAAAACACTAGGGAACCTAATTTAAACGTTGTCTGAATGGTACCCAAAACACTAAGGAACATAATTTAAACGTTGTATGAATGGTACCCAAAACACTAAGGAACCTAATTTAAACGTTGTATGAATGGTACCCAAAACACTAAGGAACCTAATTTAAACGTTGTATGAATGGTACCCAAAACACTAAGGAACCTAATTTAAACGTTGTATGAATGGTACCCAAAACACTAAGGAACCTAATTTAAACGTTGTATGAATGGTACCCAAAACACTAAGGAACCTAATTTAAACGTTGTATGAATGGTACCCAAAACACTAAGGAACCTAATTTAAACGTTGTATGAATGGTACCCAAAACACTAAGGAACCTAATTTAAACGTTGTATGAATGGTACCCAAAACACTAAGGAACCTAATTTAAACGTTGTATGAATGGTACCCAAAACACTAGGGAACCTAATTTAAACGTTGTATGAATGGTACCCAAAACACTAGGGAACATAATTTAAACGTTGTATGAATGGTACCCAAAACACTAAGGAACCTAATTTAAACGTTGTATGAATGGTACCCAAAACACTAAGGAACCTAATTTAAACGTTGTATGAATGGTACCCAAAACACTAAGGAACCTAATTTAAACGTTGTATGAATGGTACCCAAAACACTAAGGAACCTAATTTAAACGTTGTATGAATGGTACCCAAAACACTAAGGAACCTAATTTAAACGTTGTATGAATGGTACCCAAAACACTAGGGAACCTAATTTAAACGTTGTATGAATGGTACCCAAAACACTAAGGAACCTAATTTAAACGTTGTATGAATGGTACCCAAAACACTAAGGAACCTAATTTAAACATTTACATTACATTTACATTTAAGTCATTTAGCAGACGCTCTTATCCAGAGCGACTTACAAATTGGTGCATTCACCTTATGACACCCAAAACACTAAGGAACCTAATTTAAACGTTGTATGAATGGTACCCAAAACACTAAGGAACCTAATTTAAACGTTGTATGAATGGTACCCAAAACACTAAGGAACCTAATTTAAACGTTGTATGAATGGTACCCAAAACACTAAGGAACCTAATTTAAACGTTGTATGAATGGTACCCAAAACACTAAGGAACCTAATTTAAACGTTGTATGAATGGTACCCAAAACACTAAGGAACCTAATTTAAACGTTGTATGAATGGTACCCAAAACACTAAGTGTCCAGTTGTGCTGACATTCAGATAATGTTTGTATCAGGGTGCATAAAACATTGATTTGATGTTGCAGGAATGTTGATTTACTGAATTATTTAAATGTTCCCATAACATTTCATTAGGTTGTGAGAACAGTGTGAATACATTACAAGAGACAGACGTTCATAGGGATATTTGTTTTAGGTTTAACATAATATTCCATTGATGTTCATGCAATATACATTTTACCTTGTCTTGGAGGTCCTCAGAACATTTTGAAAATGTTACATTGAATTGTTATCTAATATTATCATAACATTTATAAGCATGTAAATGTGTAGCTCCTTAAAGCAGATTGGAATACATTGCCTGTTATGTTTCTCTCCAGATTTAATGGCAATTCACATTTGAAGACAAGAGGATATAGACAGTATTTAAAACCCTTGACTTTTCCCACATTTCGTTATGTTACAGCCTTGTTCTAAAAGGGATTTAAAAAATAAATAATGACCTCAGCAATCTTCACACAATACCCCATAATGACATCACAATACCCCATAATGACATCACAATACCCCATGATGACATCACAATACCCCATCATGACATCACAATACCCCATCATGACAAAGCAAAAGTTTTTTAGCCATTTTTGCAAATGTATTTAAAAACAAAAACAGAAACACCTTATTTACATTAGTATTCAGACCCTTTGCTATGAGGCTCATAATTGAGTGCAGGTGCTGTTTCCTGTTTCCTTCCATTGATCATCCTTGAGATGTTTCTACAACTTGATTGGAGTCCACCTGTGGCAAAATCAATTGATTGGACATGATTTGGAAATGCACACCTGTCTATATAAGGTCCCACAGTTGACAATAAATGTCAGATCAAAAACCAAGCCATGAGGTCGAAGGAATTGTCTGTAGAGCTCCAAGACAGGATTGTGTCGAAGCACAGATCTGGGGCAGGGTACCAAAAAATGTCTGCAGCATTGAAGGTCCCCAAGAGCACAGTGGCCTCCATCATTCTTAAATGGAAGGAGCTTGGAGCCACCAAGACTCTTCCTAGAGCTGGCCTCCTGGCCAAACTGAGCAATCGGGGGAGAAGAGCCTTGGTCAGGAAGGTGACCAAGAACCTGATGGTCATTCTGTCAGAGCTCTAGAGTACCTCTGTGGAGATGGGAGAACCACCCAGAAGGACAACCATCTCTGCAGCACTCCACCAATCAGGCCTTTATGGTAGAGTGGCCAGGCACAAGCCACTCCTCAGTAAAAAAAAGGTACATGACAGCCCTCTTGTAGTTTGCCAAAAGTCACCTAAAGACTCTCAGACCATGAGAAACAAGATTCTCTGGTCTGACGAAACCAATATTGAACTCTTTGACCTGAATGCCAAGCGTAAAGTCTGGAGGAAACCTGGCACCATCCCTTTGGTGAAGCATGGTAGTGGCAGCATCATGCTGTGGGGATGTTTTTCAGTGGCAGGGACTGGAAAACCAGTCAGGACAGAGGAAAGTACAGAGAGATCCTTGACGAAAACTTGCTACAGAGAGAGCGCTCAGGACCTCAGACTGGAGCGACGGTTCACCTTCCACAGGACAACGACCCAAAGCACACAGCCAAGACACCGCAGGAGTGGCTTTGGCACAAGTCTCCGAATGTCCTTGAGTGACCCAGTCAGAGCCCAGACTTGAACCCGATCGAACATATCTGGAGAGACCTGAAAACAGCTGTGCTCTCCCATCCAACCTGACAGAGCCTGAGAGGATCTGCAGAGAAGAATGGGAGAAACTCCTCAAATGCAGGTGTGCCAAACTTGTTGCGTCATATCCAAGATGACTGGAGGTTAAAAGCGCTGCCAAAGGTTCTTCAACAAAGTACTGAGTGAAGTGTCTAAATACTCATGTAAATGTGATGTTTCCGTTTTTGTATTTTTTATAAATTAGCTTACATTTCAAAAAACATGTCTTTGCTTTATCATTATAGGTTATTGTGTGTAGATTGATGAGGGGGGAAAAAAACGATTTAATCAATTTTATAATAAGGATGTAACCTAACAAAATGTGGAACGAATTCAAGGGGTCTGAATACTTTCCAAAGGCACATGGCATTTTAATTTAATTAATCTGGACAGCAGTAAATCATACAAACACAGACATATATTTTTTTTACACTTTGATATAAACAATCTGAGCATGTAGGGTTTGACCTTGCATTGTTCGGTTTGCAATCCAGGTCTTATATCCTCTGCGCCACCAGGGAAACGTTCTTTCAACATATTTTTGTTCCGTACATAACCATGGCAGAATGGTCAATCAGGAATTCCCTGCTTCCTGTCTTTTATCCCTCTTAGACATAACTAACCCAGGGAAATACTGGTACCTGAGTTATTCACCATCACTTTACCCACCCTCTTTTATATTCTGCCTACTTCTGGGGCCCATATTTACAAGTTATCCAAGACTTTTGAGTGCTGATCTAGGATCACTTTTACTTTTCAGATGATGGAATAATAAGACAGGTGGTTTAGGTCACCTGACTTACTGACACGGAGCATCTGTATCAAACCAATCATGAAACAAATGTTTTTTTAATTAGAAACATTAACCAATAGGTGAACTATTCCTCTCTCTAACCCCTCAACACTCCGTGTTTCCTCCCACTGCCCCCCCCCCTCCTGCCTCTTCCTCACATCGACCAATCAGAACTACGACGAGGACATAGTCGACGATTACGTCACCGGCGTGGAGCAGGTGGACGCCGACCCTACGGCTGCCGCAGAAATCGGCTCTGATACCAAAGGTCCCGACCCCGGCGCAGAATCGTACAATTTTAAGGAGTACGATCTGAAGGAATACGGTGATATAATCGATACGAAACAGACGTACGAGTACGGTGACTACGGCGACTACGGCACCGGCGAGGCCAAACCTACCTCCTTCCCGGCCCACGAGGATGAGTTTGGGCCGGGCGTACCTGCTGAGACCGACACAGATAGTAGTGTAAGTAGCTTTTTAAATACTCATCCTGAATATACACATCTCGGAGACCAGTACATCTGAGTCTATGAGGCCTACCATAGAACCTACTCAGGAGCTACTGCTGAAGGTACATGATGCTACTGTTGGCTTTGGAGGAGTGTCTGTGATTAGGGACGTGTACCACACAGCGAGGCGTCGATACTGAATGGAGAAACACATCTCACTTCGTAACAATCCCTCTTACTCTCTCTGTCTTTCTGAACTCCCTCACTCTCTCTCTCTCTCTCTCTCTCTCTCTCTCTCTCTCTCTCTCTCTCTCTCTCTCTCTCTCTCTCTCTCTCTCTCTCTCTCTCTCTCTCTCTCTCTCTCTCTCTCTCTCTCTCTCTCTTTGATCTCTCTAGTACACACTTACTCTATCCCTGTCCATTTCTCTCAAATAAACATGTGTCGACCGAGCTGGCAACTCAGACACTCCCTAATGACCTCATGACCTTTAGGATTGATCACAGTTCAGCGAACATATCCATTGTCCACTGTAGCCATTTTGTTTCTAGTCCCACTGTAGCCATTTTGTTTCCAGTCCCACTGTAGCCATTTTGTTTCCAGTCCCACTGTAGCCATTTTGTTTCCAGTCCCACTGTAGCCATTTTGTTTCCAGTCCCACTGTAGCCATTTTGTTTCTAGTCCCACTGTAGCCATTTTGTTTCTAGTCCCACTGTAGCCATTTTGTTTCCAGTCCCACTCTAGCCATTATGTTTCCAGTCCCACTGTAGCCATTTTGTTTCTAGTCCTACTGTAGCCAATTTGCTTCCAGTCCCACTGTAGCCATTTTGTTTCTAGTCCCACTGTAGCCATTTTGTTTCTAGTCCCACTCTAGCCATTATGTTTCCAGTCCCACTGTAGCCTTTTTGTTTCCAGTCCCACTGTAGCCATTTTGTTTCCAGTCCCACTGTAGCCATTTTGTTTCTAGTCCCACTGTAGCCATTTTGTTTCTAGTCCCACTCTAGCCATTTTGTTTCCAGTCCCACTCTAGCCATTTTGTTTCCAGTCCCACTGTAGCCATTTTGTTTCTAGTCCCACTGTAGCCATTTTGTTTCCAGTCCCACTGTAGCCATTTTGTTTCTAGTCCCACTGTAGCCATTTTGTTTCTAGTCCCACTGTAGCCATTTTGTTTCTAGTCCCACTGTAGCCATTTTGTTTCTAGTCCCACTGTAGCCATTTTGTTTCTAGTCCTATTTCGCCCACAGCAGTGGCGGTCAGTACTGTTTAAGATGAAGGAGGACAATCATTTTTTTATCCTGAACACTGCCTTATTTCTAGTACAGCATATTGGATGACTGTCATTCATATTCCATTCACCCAGTTCAATGTAACAGTGATAAATTTAGGTTACTACACGATACTCTAATTTTCCCTATAGCCAATCACGAGGTTGCTACAACCTAGCCTATGAATGAAAGGTTACAACGTTTCCTCATGAATTCCTCCTGTGTGAAGTCATTGTGTCAACAGTATCCGGTGTCCAGGACCCTCACTGTGTTCAGTTAGTAGGAGCATCCCAAATGGAACCCTACTCCCTATATAGTGTAGTACACGTTAGGACCCTGGTCAAAAGTAGTACACTATATAGGGAATAGGGTGCCATAGGGCTCTGGTCAAAAGTAGTGCACTATATAGGGAATAGGGTGCCATAGGGCTCTGGTCTAAAGTAGTGCACTATATAGGGAATAGGGTGTCATAGGGCCCTGGTCAAAAGTAGTGCACTATATAGGGAATAGGGTGTCATAGTGCCCTGGTCTAAAGTAGTGCACTATATATAGGGAATAGGGTGCCATAGGGCCCTGGTCAAAAGTAGTGCACTATAAAAGGAACACAGTGCAATTTGTCATCTTCAGTGGATTCGGAAAATGAATGAATATCATTCGGACCAAGACTCAAATTGTGGCTTCTTTACGAACCAATTCTTGTGGTTAATATTTCCCACGTAGGCTAAAAATACTTAGCATTTAGCATTTAGACTTAACAAATGTTCCCACTACCAGAGGCACAGACAGGCAACTCAGCATTTTGACGGGTCTGGATCTTTTCTTAGCTCTTTTACTGCTGTTTGTGGTAGTGTATTCAATTCCCTGAATCCCTGGTAAAATGAGGACACCCGTATTGAGTAGGCCCGTCCCTTGCTGCCATGCCTACTTCGACCTCTGATTGGTTTTAATTCACACTGCTGGTGTTTGTGACGTCAGCTGAGAACCTGATGATGCTGCGTAGGGGCCTACAGAAGGATTTTCTTTGTGGAAATACTGATGTTTTTTATTTCGTGTTTTGTTGACAACTCGCAGAATTGTATTCTGATAGGATGTCTCTGTGGTGTTTTCAGATGGGAGGAGGCAGATATGGTGGAGAGAAAGGAGAGAAGGGAGAACCCGCCATCATTGAACCAGTAAGTCGCAGGAAACATGTTTTACCACGACTGTGTAACTAGATATTACCACTACTGTATAACTAGTTATTATCACTGCTGTGTAACTAGTTATTACCACTACTGTATAACTAGGTGTTATCACTACTGTATAACTAGTTATTATCACTACTGTGTAACTAGTTATTATCACTACTGTATAACTAGTTATTACCACTACTGTATAACTAGTTATTATCACTGCTGTATAACTAGATATTACCACTACTGTAAACCTAGTTATTATCACTACTGTATAACTAGTTATTATCACTGCTGTATAACTAGTTATTACCACTACTGTATAACTAGTTATTATCACTGCTGTGTAACTAGTTATTAACACTACTGTATAACTAGTTATTATCACTGCTGTATAACTAGTTATTATCACTACTGTAAACCTAGTTATTATCACTACTGTGTAACTAGTTATTATCACTACTGTATAACTAGTTATTATCACTACTGTATAACTAGTTATTATCACTACTGTGTAACTAGTTATTATCACTACTGTGTAACTAGTTATTATCACTACTGTATAACTAGTTATTATCACTACTGTATAACTAGTTATTATCACTACTGTATAACTAGTTATTATCACTACTGTAAACCTAGTTATTATCACTGCTGTATAACTAGTTATTATCACTACTGTATAACTAGTTATTATCACTACTGTAAACCTAGTTATTATCACTGCTGTATAACTAGTTATTATCACTACTGTGTAACTAGATATTATCAATACTGTATAACTAGTTATTACCACTACTGTATAACTAGATATTACCACTACTGTATAACTAGTTATTATCACTACTGTATAACTAGTTATTATCACTACTGTAAACCTAGTTATTATCACTGCTGTATAACTAGTTATTATCACTACTGTGTAACTAGATATTATCACTACTGTATAACTAGTTATTATCACTACTGTATAACTAGTTATTATCACTACTGTGTAACTAGTTATTATCACTGCTGTATAACTAGTTATTATCACTACTGTATAACTAGTTATTATCACTACTGTATAACTAGTTATTATCACTACTGTAAACCTAGTTATTATCACTGCTGTATAACTAGTTATTATCACTACTGTATAACTAGTTATTATCACTACTGTAAACCTAGTTATTATCACTGCTGTATAACTAGTTATTATCACTACTGTGTAACTAGATATTATCAATACTGTATAACTAGTTATTACCACTACTGTATAACTAGATATTACCACTACTGTATAACTAGTTATTATCACTACTGTATAACTAGTTATTATCACTACTGTATAACTAGTTATTATCACTACTGTGTAACTAGGTATTGATGATGTATCAGCTAAAACTGGACTCTGTCTCCACTCCACTGTAGATTTACTGCGGTCTCTGAATGCTAATGTATCCATGTTTCCCTCTCTTTTGTCTGTCTTCCCTCTCTTTTCTCTGTCTTTTCTCTGTCTTCCCTCTCCTTTGTCTGTCTTTTGTCTGTCTTCCCTCTCTTTTCTCTGTCTTCCCTCTCTTTTGTCTGTCTTCCCTATCTTTTCTCTGTCTTCCCTCTCTTTTGTCTGCCTTCCCTCTATTTTGTCTGTCTTCCCTCTCTTTTGTCTGTCTTTTCTCTGTCTTCCCTCTCTTTTGTCTGTCTTCCCTCTATTTTGTCTGTTTTCCCTCTCTTTTGTCTGTCTTCCCTCTCTTTTCTCTGTCTTCCCTCTCTTTTCTCTGTATTTCCTCTCTTTTGTCTGTCTTCCCTGTATTTTCTCTGTCTTCCCTCTCTTTTGTCTGTCTTCCCTCTCTTTTGTCTGTCTTCCCTCTCTTTTCTCTGTCTTCCCTCTCTTTTTTCTGTATTTCCTCTCTTTTGTCTGTCTTCCCTCTCTTTTGTCTGTCTTTCCTCTCTTTTGTCTGTCTTCCATCTATTTTCTCTGTCTTCCAGGGGATGCTGATTGAAGGACCCCAAGGAGGCCCCGGCCAAGCTGTGAGTATCACGTTCTCTCTTTGCCTCCCCCTCTCCCAGACCTACTCTCTCTCTCTCTCTTTGCCTCCAGAGAGAGAGAGAGAGAGAGAACAGAAAGGCAAAGAGAGAGACAAAGAGAGAGACAAAGAGAGTGAAAGAGTGCACGAGAGAGAGAGAGAGCTAGAGAGAAAGAAAGAGAGAGATTGTAGCTTTGTCTCTCTGAGGTTGATAAATTAAATGTGGTAGCAGTTTGGTAAGCTAGCTCTGCTGTAGTTAACGTGTGTGTGTGTGTGTGTGTGTGTGTGTGTGCGTTCGCAGGGCCTGCCCGGCGCCCCAGGCTCCCAGGGTGCCCCTGGCCCACATGGAGACCACGGTGACAGGGTAAGTGAGCTGTCGCTGCTCAGGAACTCCCTTTGCACTTCCTGCTGTTGGAAATAGGTCATTCCCTCATTACCCACCACTTCCTTTAACTCTCTGACTTTCATTTTAACCCATCACTATAGCAACATATGCAACTCAACAGTTTATATATAGCTTCCACAGCAAATAGTGTAAAGGCTATTCAGAGTGTGGTTGGAGAACTCTGGCTCATAGAATATACAGGACAACCCTCATAGAATATACAGTACAACCCTCATAGAATATACAGGACAACCCTCATAGAATATACAGTACAACCCTCATAGAATATACAGTACAACCCTCATAGAATATACAGTACAACCCTCATAGAATATACAGTACAACCCTCATAGAATATACAGTACAACCCTCATAGAATATACAGTACAACCCTCACAGAATAAACAGTAAAACCCTCACAGAATAAACAGTAAAACCCTCTGCACATCAAACCAATACAACTATAGCGGTTTAGAAATACCAAAGAATGGAATGTTAAGGGAGATCTAAATGAATGGAATGTTAAGGGAGATCTCAGTGAATGGAATGTTAAGGGAGATCTCAGTGAATGGGATGTTAAGGGAGATCTCGGTGGATGGAATGTTAAGGGAGATCTAAGTGAATGGAATGTTAGGGAGATCTCGGTGAATGGAATGTTAAGGGAGATCTAAGTGAATGGAATGTTAAGGGAGATCTCAGTGAATGGAATGTTAAGGGAGATCTAAGTGAATGGAATGTTAAGGGAGATATCAGTGAATGGAATGTTAAGGGAGATCTAAGTGAATTTAATGTTAAGGGAGATCTAAGTGAATGGAATGTTAAGGGAGATCTAAGTGAATGGAATGTTAAGGGAGATCTAAATGAATGGAATGTTAAGGGAGATCTCAGTGAATTGAATGTTAAGGGAGATCTAAGTGAATTGAATGTTAAGGGAGATCTCAGTGAATGGAATGTTATGGGAGATCTAGTGAATGGAATGTTAAGGGAGATCTCAGTGAATGGAATGTTAAGGGAGATCTCAGTGAATGGAATGTTCAGGGAGATCTAAGTGAATGGAATGTTAAGGGAGATCTAAGTGAATGGAATGTTAAGGGAGATCTAAGTGAATGGAATGTTAAGGGAGATCTAAGTGAATGGAATGTTAAGGGAGATCTAAATGAATGGAATGTTAGGGGAGATCTCAGTGAATGGAATGTTAAGGGAGATCTAAGTGAATGGAATGTTAAGGGAGATCTAAGTGAATGGAATGTTAAGGGAGATCTAAGTGAATGGAATGTTAAGGGAGATCTAAGTGAATGGAATGTTAAGGGAGATCTAAGTGAATGGAATGTTAAGGGAGATCTAAGTGAATGGAATGTTATGGGAGATCTAAGTGAATTTAATGTTAAGGGAGATCTAAGTGAATGGAATGTTAAGGGAGATCTAAGTGAATGGAATGTTAAGGGAGATCTAAATGAATGGAATGTTAAGGGAGATCTCAGTGAATGGAATGTTAAGGGAGATCTAAGTGAATGGAATGTTAAGGGAGATCTAAGTGAATGGAATCTTAAGGGAGATCTCAGTGAATAGAATGTTAAGGGAGATCTAAGTGAATGGAATGTTATGGGAGATCTAAGTGAATGGAATGTTAAGGGAGATCTCAGTGAATGGAATGTTAAGGGAGATCTAAGTGAATGGAATGTTAAGGGAGATCTAAGTGAATGGAATGTTAAGGGAGATCTAAGTGAATGGAATGTTAAGGGAGATCTAAGTGAATGGAATGTTAAAGGAGATCTAAGTGAATGGAATGTTAAGGGAGATCTAAGTGAATGGAATGTTAAAGGAGATCTAAGTGAATGGAATGTTAAGGGAGATCTCAGTGAATGGAATGTTAAGGGAGATCTAAGTGATCGGAATGTTAAGGGAGATCTCAGTGAATGGAATGTTAAGGGAGATCTTGTTGTTTTTTTGAGAGAGAATACCAAGTGTGCAAAGCTGGCAAAGGGTGGCTACTTTGAAGAATCTCAAATATAAAATAGATGTTGATTTGTGTAGGCGTGTCCAAACGTTTGACTGGTACTGTATATTTGGGAGAATGTGGTTCTTAGACGCCTCAGGCCAAGACCGACTAGTCTGTCTCCTTGGACCGTGACTAATATATCTGACTAGTAAAGAGTCAGCATTCCACTTACTTCACTGATTCTTAGATGACAGTCTATTCATAGTAACAGTATACTATGATAATGAAGACATTAGTTTAACATAATAAACACAGTGTTTCAGACAAGACTGGTCTTCACAACAAGTCATCCATCTTGGTTTACAAAGAAGTGAAGCCAGCAGATATACCCATAAAGGAAGTCGTTTCTCTGTATCCTGCTCCTTTGGCTGGTTTTGTAGTTGAACCCCAACACCTTCATACCACGGGGAGATATGAAGTAAATCAGGCAGGGCTTGCTACTGCACCGGGGAGGAGAAGGAGAGCGGAGAGAGGAGAGAGGAGAGAAAAGAAGGAAGGAGAAGGAGAGCGGAGAGAGGAGAGAAAAGAGGGAAGGAGAAGGAGAGAGGAGAGAAAAGAAGGAAGGAGAAGGAGAGAGGAGAGAAAAGAGGGAAGGAGAAGGAGAGAGGAGAGAAAAGAAGGAAGGAGAAGGAGAGAGGAGAGAAAAGAGGGAAGGAGAAGGAGAGAGGAGAGAAAAGAAGGAAGGAGAAGGAGAGAAAAGAAGGAAGGAGAAGGAGAGAGGAGAGAAAAGAAGGAAGGAGAAGGAGAGAGGAGAGAAAAGAGGGAAGGAGAAGGAGAGAGGAGAGAAAAGAGGGAAGGAGAAGGAGAGAGGAGAGAAAAGAAGGAAGGAGAAGGAGAGAGGAGAGAAAAGAGGGAAGGAGAAGGAGAGAGGAGAGAAAAGAAGGAAGGAGAAGGAGAGAGGAGAGAAAAGAGGGAAGGAGAAGGAGAGAGGAGAGAAAAGAAGGAAGGAGAAGGAGAGAAAAGAGGGAAGGAGAAGGAGAGAGGAGAGAAAAGAAGGAAGGAGAAGGAGAGAGGAGAGAAAAGAAGGAAGGAGAAGGAGAGAGGAGAGAAAAGAAGGAAGGAGAAGGAGAGAGGAGAGAAAAGAGGGAAGGAGAAGGAGAGAGGAGAGAAAAGAAGGAAGGAGAAGGGAGGGGAGGAAGACCGAGGGGCAGGCCGGGGAAACCAAATAACTCGGATTACCCTCAACAGCACATAGTTGTAGAACTACGTCCCTAAATTCCCTATAGGCCCTGGTTAAAAGTAGTACACTATATAGGGCATAGGTTGCTATTTGGGTCGCTTGCTGTTTTTTTCTCTCTCGATGTCTCAGTTTCAAGGGGCCTTAAGCCGACCTCAGACCCTCCAGCAGCACATCAAACAATAAGGCACCCTTTAGAGTGTACTTCTTTAGGGCTGCACTAGACCCTGGTCTAAATTAGTGCCCTAATATTGGGACTATGGTGCCGTTTGGGACACAGCCCTGGGACTGTGGATCTGAGGACATTTAGTTTGATTGATTGACACGGAATAAGTGGCCGTTCTTTAAGAAGCTGTAGTATGGCTTTGTTTTTTCTTCCTAGAATGTGGTGACTCGACCCCGTTTCCCACTTCCCCCCGCTACACACCCTACATTGTAAATAAGAATTTGTTCTAAACTGACTTGCCTAGTTATATAAAGGTTACATACACTTTTTTTTTACATTTAAATTACAAATAAATGGGAGTAGGACGACTTGAGACCCAACCTTAGAATGGAGGGAAGACACACCCACCAAGCCCACCTCAGCAGAGGCAAACGTCCCTCTCCTCTCCTCTCCTCTCCTCTCCTCTCCTCTCCTCTCCTCTCCTCTCCTCTCCTCTCCTCTCCTCTCCTCTCCCCTCCTCTCCTCTCCTCTCCTCTCCCCCCCTCCCCTCCTCTCCTCTCCTCTCCTCTCCCCTCCCCTCCCCTCCTCTCCGCTCCGCTCCTCTCCCCTCCCCTCCCCTCCTTTCCTCTCCTCTCCTCGCCTCTCCTCACCCTACACACCCACCAAGCCCACCTCAGCAGAGGCAAATGTCCCTCTCCCCTCCCCTCCCTCTCCTCTCCCCTCCCCTACCCTCCCCTCCTCTTGACACAAAAGCCTTTTTGTTCCAGTAAGGGCAGAATGCTCAGAAAATATTTGTCTGATCCTGGATCCCTCCAGCCCAGTCCGTCGTTCCCTCTCCATTTCCTCCCAGGAGGAGTTAGCCTGACTGAGAATTGACAGGCCCATTGAAATTGACCCGGTGCTGGTGGTTCTGAAGTTTGAGATTTTTGGAGAGAGCAGTGTCTCCCTAACACACACACACACACACACACGCACACACACACACACACACACACACACACACACACACACACACACACACACACACACACACACACACACACACACACACACAGACACAGACACAGACACAGACACAGACACAGACACACACAGACACAGACACACACAGACACACACACACACAGACACACACAGACACACACACACACACACACACACACACACACACACACACACACACACACACACACACACACACACACACACACACACATACACACACACACACACACACACACACACACACAATACCCAAGCAAGGACTATCCTTTTATCAGCACATTTCTCACATAACCTACCCCGCACCCCTTGCCTCCTCTCTCCCCACCCAATGATATATATATATATATATACACACACTAGATGACTGATAGATGGTGCTGTTGAAACCTCCATCTTGGTACTCCCCAAGCATTTCTAATACATGTATATATATATACAGTATATATACACACTAGATGACTGATAGATGGTGCTGTGTTTAAGCCTCCATCTTGGTACTCCCCCACCATGTATAATGTATATATATATACACTAGATGACTGATAGATGGTGCTGTGTTTAAGCCTCCATCTTGGTATTCCCCAAGCATTTATAATGTATATATATATACATATGTGTTCACTAGATGACTGATAGATGGTGCTCTGTTGAAGCCTCCATCTTGGTACTACCCCACCATTTATAATGTATATATACACTAGATGACTGATAGATGTTTTGCTCTGTTTAAGCCTCCATCTTGGTACTACCCCACTATTTATAATGTATATATATACACTAGATGACTGATAGATGGTGCTTTGTTGAAGCCTCCATCTTGGTACTCCCCCACTATTTATAATGTATATATACACTAGATGACTGATAGATGTTGCTCTGTTTAAGCCTCCATCTTGGTACTACCCCACTATTTATAATGTATATATACACTAGATGACTGATAGATGTTGCTCTGTTTAAGCCTCCATCTTGGTACTCCCCCCACCATGTATAATATGTATATATACACTAGATGACTGATAGATGTTGCTCTGTTTAAGCCTCCATCTTGGTACTACCCCACTATTTATAATGTATATATACACTAGATGACTGATAGATGTTGCTCTGTTTAAGCCTCCATCTTGGTACTACCCCACTATTTATAATGTATATATATATATATACACTAGCTGACTGATAGATGTTGCTCTGTTTAAGCCTCCATCTTGGTACTACCCCACTATTTATAATGTATATATACACTAGATGACTGATAGATGTTGCTCTGTTGAAGCCTCCATCTTGGTACTACCCCACTATTTATAATGTATATATATATATATACACTAGCTGACTGATAGATGTTGCTCTGTTTAAGCCTCCATCTTGGTACTACCCCACCATATATAATGTATATATACACTAGATGACTGATAGATGTTGCTCTGTTGAAGCCTCCATCTTGGTACTCCCCCACTATTTATAATGTATATATACACTAGATGACTGATAGATGGTGCTGTGTTGAAGCCTCCATCTTGGTACTCCCCCACCATTTATAAATAATATTTTGGAAGTGATAGAAAGGTAATTATTAATGTCTACATGTGTTTTTTTGCCACATGTATTTTACTACAGACACATTAATGTGTACTTTTAAATCATATTATGTGAGCTAAACATACAAATAAATATGAAAAAAGTATAATTCTTCTTATTGTCACCACTACAACGTTATTGTCCCCACTACAATAACAAAAATACTTAAATAAATTGACTACTTCTTCTAGGGAGTGCCAATATGGCCGACCGGTGTTTTCAAAACCTCTCATTGGCCAATGCATAACATCGACAATCCAGAGTTGATATACTGTACATGATTGACCCCACCACAGCCCCCCTACCCCAAGCCCCTGCAGTACCACTGTGTTGACTGGGGGGGGTGGGGTGGGGGGGGGGGGGGGCAGTAAGGAGTCTATGGCTAAGTTTAGAATGGCACCCTATTCACTATACAGTGCCCTACCTTTGACCAAGGCCCATAGGACTCTGGGCCCATAGGACTCTGGTCAAAAGTAGTGCACTATATAAGGAATAGGGTGCCATTACAGAGTTGGCCTTACGTATGTAGCTCTCTGGATATCCCTCTGGATAAGACAGCAAGGCAGGCAGGCAGGCAGTCAGCCAGCCAGCCAGTTAGGCTGTCAGGCAGTCAGTCAGGCAGTCAGTTAGTCAGAGAGGGGAAGCAGTAACACATGGGAACAATTTGACCCAGCAGTGAGGAGCCCAGCAGAGCACGTCTGAGACAGACAGAGACTAGATCAGAGCGCGTGACCAGCTTGCTAAAGAGATCTAGCCCTGGCCTGGCCTGTTAAAGAGATATAGGCCTGGCCTGGCCTGTTAAAGAGATATAGGCCTGGCCTGGCCTGTTAAAGAGACATAGGCCTGGCCTGGCCTGTTAAAGAGATCTAGGCCTGGCCTGGCCTGTTAAAGAGATCTAGGCCTGGCCTGGCCTGTTAAAGAGATCTAGCCCTGGCCTGGCCTGTTAAAGAGATCTAGCCCTGGCCTGCCCTGCTAAAGAGATCTATCCCTGGCCTGCTAAAGAGATCTAACCCTGGCCTGGCCTGCTAAAGAGATCTAAATCTGGTCTGGCCTGCTAAGAGATCTATCCCTGGCCTGGTAAAGAGATCTACCCCTGGTCTGGTCTGTTAAAGAGATCTAGCCCTGGCCTGGTCTGTTAAAGACATCTAGTCCTGGCCTGGTCTGTTAAAGACATCTAGTCCTGGCCTGGCCTGGTAAAGAGATCTACCCCTGGTCTGGTCTGTTAAAGAGATCTAGCCCTGGCCTGGTCTGTTAAAGACATCTAGTCCTGGCCTGGCCTGCTAAAGAGATCTATCCCTGGCCTGGTTTGTTAAAGAGATCTAGCCCTAGCCTGGTCTGTTAAAGACATCTAGTCCTGGCCTGGTCTGTTAAAGAGATCTAGCCCTAGCCTGGTCTGTTAAAGACATCTAGTCCTGGCCTGGTCTGTTAAAGACATCTAGTCCTAGCCTGGTCTGTTAAAGACATCTAGCCGTAGCCTGGTCTGTTAAAGACATCTAGTCCTAGCCTGGTCTGCTAAAGAGATCTATCCCTGGCCTGTTAAAGAGATCTATCCCTGGTCTGTTAAAGAGATCTACCCCTGGTCTGTTAAAGACATCTAGTCCTAGCCTGGTCTGCTAAAGAGATCTATCCCTGGTCTGCTAAAGAGATCTATCCCTGGCCTGCTAAAGAGATCTAGCCCTGGCCTGTTAAAGACATCTATCCCTGGCCTGCTAAAGAGATCTAGCCCTGGCCTGCTAAGAGATCTATCCCTGGCCTGGTAAAGAGATCTACCCCTGGTCTGGTCTGTTAAAGAGATCCTGCCCTGGCCTGGTCTGTTAAAGACATCTAGTCCTGGCCTGGTCTGTTAAAGACATCTAGTCCTGGCCTGGTCTGTTAAAGACATCTAGTCCTAGCCTGGTCTGTTAAAGAGATCTATCCCTGGTCTGTTAAAGACATCTATCCCTGGTCTGCTAAAGAGATCTATCCCTGGTCTGTTAAAGACATCTAGTCCTGGCCTGCTAAAGAGATCTATCCCTGGTCTGTTAAAGACATCTAGTTCTGGCCTGGCCTGCTAAGAGATCTAGCCCTGGCTTGGCCTGTTAAAGAGATCTATCCCTGGCCTGGCCCGCTGGTGGTAATACAGTGGATATACTGTGATTTATCATGCACCTTTAGCCTGGACAATTTGTACTAGTAAATCATGCTTTTATGATGATGAGGACCTGTTAGTGGTAGTGTTGTGATAACGGCACTGTGATTTACATTTTGTAAAAAATGTACTTAACGATCCCAAATGTGTTTAAAATTACCGTCTTTAAACGTCACACCCCTAATCCGGAGCGATGTACAGTTAAACCAGAGTGCATTCGTCTTGCGATTAGCATATCCATTAAATCGTTAGCATTAGCATAACTATTTTCCTCAGTTCTTTATCAACAACATAATGTTATGATGATGTGTCTGAGTGCCCACTACATACCTTTACATTAATTTCACAATACTAATAAATGCAATGTATTTTTTGTATGGTTGGATATTATTTTAAGCCCTCTGCTAATTCACAGTAGGAAGTCCCACCCCTCTGTTCGTCAGTAGTCCTAATTTTGTCAGCGACTTAAATAATTGGTATAATGACAACATATTTCATTGGTATCTCGGTTGAACAAGTTCAAATATTTTTTGCAAAATGTTTTTTTAGTTGGGCATATTTTTAGTCAGCCCTTTGCCTTCTACGTTCTACTTCCCTTGTAGTAAAAGATCACCGTGTCCAAACATCAAACCTCACCATCTCCATTATTTTCTCAAGGTCTATGAAATACCCCAAATGTTCTGTACCCACCTACTCTTTTCCTCTTTACAGATTTATATCAGTCATAATTTATATTTCCTATGTGATCATGATTAAGAAGTTCCTTCCCCTTGAACTTTGTAGTCAACCTCTCTCTAAATTATTCCATAATAACCAAATGTCTGTCTGTCTGTCTGTCTCTCTCTCTCTCTCTCCTACATTACCCAGGGTCCTCCAGGGCGTGCTGGTCTTCCTGGTTCAGACGGAGTTCCTGGTCCTCCAGGTACCCTTCTAATGATGCCGGTAAGTCCCCTCTTCTCTCTCTACTTCTCTCCTTCCCTCTCTACCTCTCTCCTTCCCTCTCTACCTCTCTCCTTCCCTCTCTACCTCTCTCCTTCCCTCTCTACCTCACTCCTTCCCTCTCTACTTCTCTCCTTCCCTCTCTACTTCTCTCCTTCCCTCTCTACTTCTCTCCTTCCCTCTCTACTTCTTTCCTTCCCTCTCTACCTCTCTCCTTCCCTCTCTACTTCTCTCCTTCCCTCTCTACCTCTCTCCTTCCCTCTCTACTTCTCTCCTTCCCTCTCTACTTCTCCCCTTCCCTCTCTACTTCTCTCCTTCCCTCTCTACCTCTCTCCTTCCCTCTCTACTTCTCTCCTTCCCTCTCTACTTCTCCCCTTCCCTCTCTACCTCTCTCCTTCCCTCTCTACTTCTCTCCTTCCCTTTCTACTTCTCTCCTTCCCTCTCTACCTCTCTCCTTCCCTCTCTACTTCTCTCCTTCCCTCTCTACCTCTCTCCTTCCCTCTCTCCTTCCCTCTCTACCAACTGCTGCTGCTCTTATAAAATATTACATTTTCATGTTGGCAGTAAGTCTCCTCCCTCCCTCCTTCCCCTTACTTCCCCTCCGCCTCCTTCCCCTCCCCTCCCCTCTCCCACCTTCCATCTGTCCTCAGCCTTATCTTCTATATTGTATTCTATGTTATTAGCCTTCATCATTGTCTAAAGGCCTGAATGTATCCCACAACATATCTGTTTCAACCATGAAGAAACACTTTTCCATCAACCTCCATATGTCCTGGCTGTCTGACTGCCAGCTACCTGTTCCCATTAGGTCATATGTAACCTCCAGTCAACTGTGGTGTCTCTGTTTTGGACCGTGAAGTCACCTTGTTTAACACACTTCACCTCACTGCATCCCCGTTAAAGCCCTCAGTACATATAAACCTCAGTCTTTCACCTTGTAAATGTCACTGGGTGCAGTGGACTGGAACCGGTGACTGTGTAACCACTCTGCATGCAGCTCAGCGGACATTTTGGATCTAACGGCTCTGTCATGGAGCCCAGTGAATGGGTTTATACATACTACAGGGCTGCAACTCAGTGTCCATGTTGGATATGGTCGTGTTCCCCTGCTCAGACTTTGCTGACGCATGCCAGATAGGTATTTTACGTGTCAGCTAGCCACATCATGTGTTATAGCAATCTGGTGCCTGACGGCACGGTCGGTGACGTGGCACGCAACCATTGGTTGATGCATGCAACGTCTGAGGAGGGGTTTGCGTGACCGTCGTCTGTCTGGGAAGACCAGTGATGCTGATGAACACACAGGGCTGCATAAAGAATATATATATATATAGAGAGAGAGAGAGAGAGAGAGAGAGAGAGAGAGAGAGAGAGAGAGAGAGAGAGAGAGAGAGAGAGAGAGAGAGAGAGAGAGAGAGAGAGAGAGAGAGAGAGAGAGTATGATTGATATTAGCCAAACAAAAGGTCCGACCTCAGAAAGATGTCTCATAAAAGCTTCATTTATTTTATTTTGTATTATTCTTTTTACACAGGGCTGCTCACGTTCTGAGATGTCGTAATGTTGTGGCGGCTGCTCACAGAGATCCTATCATGTTCTGAGATGTCGTAATGTTGTGGCGGCTGCTCACAGAGATCCTATCATGTTCTGAGATGTCATAATGTGTGTAGTAGTTTGTGTGTTTGTGTGTTTGTGTGTTTGAGAGAGAGAGAGAGAGAGAGAGAGAGAGAGAGAGAGAGAGAGAGAGAGAGAGAGAGAGAGAGAGAGAGAGAGAGTATGATTGATATTAGCCAAACAAAAGGTCCGACCTCAGAAAGATGTCTCATAAAAGCTTCATTTATTTTATTTTGTATTATTCTTTTTACACAGGGCTGCTCACAGAGATCCTATCATGTTCTGAGATGTCGTAATGTTGTGGCGGCTGCTCACAGAGATCCTATCATGTTCTGAGATGTCGTAATGTTGTGGCGGCTGCTCACAGAGATCCTATCATGTTCTGAGATGTCGTAATGTTGTGGCGGCTGCTCACAGAGATCCTATCATGTTCTGAGATGTCATAATGTGTGTAGTAGTTTGTGTGTTTGTGTGTTTGCTTTGCTTGCTTTGCTTGTTTTCTAAGGCTTTCGTCTCTTGTGTTGTGATTGACAGTTCCGTGCTGGTGGAGATGCACAGAAAGGACCAGTAGTCTCAGCTCAGGAGGCACAAGCTCAGGCGATCCTGTCCCAAGCCAGGGTAAGACACAACTATCTTATATGGTTATAGTAAAGTTTTGATATTTTTAACACTATATTAACTGTATTGTATATAATGGCAGATTAGGGCACAGCTATCTTCTATATTATATACTACCTGAAATATGACTATATTACAATAATACTATATATAATGGCAGGGTACGACTCAGAGCCTAAAGTAGTGCACTATTTAAGGAATAGGGTGCCATTTGAGAGACGGCCATTGTGTTCAGACATCAACTGCAGCCCTGAGAATGATGACCCTATAGAGCAACTATTTTTTACTTATACATTTTTTTACTTATCAATTTTTTACTCATCAATTTTTTACTTATCTATTTTTTTTACTTATCTTTTTTTAACTCATATATTTTTTACTTATCTATTTTACTCATCTATTTTTTACTTATCAATTGTTTTACTTATCTATTTTTTTACTAATCTATTTTTTTACTTTTCTATTTTTACTAATATATTTTTTACTTATCAATTTTTTTACTTATCTATTTTTTACTCATCTATTTTTTTACTTATCTATTTTTTACTTATCTATTTTTTTCTTATCTATTTTTTACTTAACGTTTATTTTTCTTAAAACTGCTTTGTTGGTTAAGGGCTTGTAAGTAAGCACTGTAAGGTCTACTACACCTGTTGTACTCGGTGCCTTGGACAAATACACTTGAATTAGATTTGGAAGGTGCTGGATCAGGTGGATGGGATTGTATAAAGGCGTGTTATCTCGCTGTAGTTTATGATAAGCTCTCTGTCCAATCACAGCTCACCATGAGGGGTACCCCTGGGCCAATGGGAATGTCAGGAAGATCTGGGCCTGCGGTAAGTCAGACACACACACACACACACACACACACACACACACACACACACACACACACACACACACACACACACACACACACACACACAATGTGATGTTCAGCCAGTATGTTTGGCATGGAGAGTAAAACATTGATGGAAACATGTTTTATCCATCCAGATATTATTTATGCTAAGTGCAACGTATTGATGCACCACTTGGGGCTCCCGAGTGGCGCAGTGGTCTAAGGCACTGCATCTCAGTGCAAGTAGGCATCACTACAGTCCCTGGTTTGAATACAGGCTGAATCACATCCGGCCGTGATCGGGAGTCCCATAGAGAGATGCACAATTGGCCCAGCGCCAGGTTAGGCCAGAGTAGGCCGTCATTGTAAATAAGAATTTGTTCTTAACTGACTTGCCTAGTTAAATAAAGGTTCAATTAAAAAATAAATGTCCGACTGAACAGAACATAGCTGTCCTGGCAACAGGTATACAGTGCATTCGGAAAGTATTCAGACCCCTTGACATTTTCCATATCTTCCGTATCTTTCTCTACAGCCTTATTCTAAAATGTATAAACAATGTTTTTTCCCCGCATCAATCTACACACAACTTAAATATGACATTTTACATAAGTATTCAGACCCTTTACTCAGTACTTTGTTGAAGCACCTTTTGGCAGTGATTACAGCCTCGAGTCTTCTTGGGTATAACGCTACAAGCTTGGCACACCTGTATTTGGGGAGTTTCTTTAAAGCTCTTTGTGACAACAGCTGATGGACAATGGGTTCATAGATACATTTGATTGATTGATTGATTGATTGATTGATTGATTGATTGATGCGTCCTCAGGGTGGACCAGGAGCTAACGGACTGAAGGGAGACGGAGGAGACAACGGACCTCAGGTGAGAATCGTGTTTGCTCCCTCTACTATGATACGTGACCCACTGGGTTTAACCCAGGTCGCACGCGCACAAGACTGTGTTGTAGATTTCTCTGAATAAAGAGGTCAAATATTTATTATTTTTTGACCAATACATGAATATGTTCTACATTAATTAAGAACTTTCTGAACTGTCTGTCTGTCTGTCTGTCTGTCTGTCTGTCTGTCTGTCTCTGTCTCTGTCTCTGTCTCTGTCTCTGTCTCTGTCTCTGTCTCTGTCTCTCTCTCTCTCTCTCTCTCTCTCTCTCTCTCTCTCTCTCTCTCTCTCTCTCTCTCTCTCTCTCTCTCTCTCTCTCTCTCTCTCTCTGTCTGTCTGTCTGTCTGTCTGTCTGTCTGTCTGTCTGTCTGTCTGTCTGTCTGTCTCTCTCTGTCTGTAGGGTCCCAGAGGTCTTCAGGGTCCAGCTGGCTCACCTGGAAAAGCAGGAAAGAGGGTAAGATAAGAGTTCATGTGATTGGCTGTGTCAGTACAGTGTTTCGCCACGCGTCGTAGCGAGCAAACTCCTCCCTGGCAGAGGGAGCTGAGGCCTGTCAATGGTTTGAAGACAGCCTATAGTGAGTTGAAGAGAGTAGACTGCCAAAATATCATCCAGATGAACTGTGTGTGTGTGTGTGTGTGTGTGTGTGTGTGTGTGTGTGTGTGTGTGTGTGTGTGTGTGTGTGTGTGTGTGTGTGTGTGTGTGTGTGTGTGTGTGTGTGTGTGTGTGTGTGTGTGTGTGTGTGTGTGTGTGTGGGTGTATGTGTGCGGTGCGTGTGCGTGTGCGTGTGTGTGTCTTTCTCTAAAGTCAGATGAACCCAATTACCTCTTTTGATACAACATCTGTTGACATTATTATTATTATTATTATTGTTATTGTTGTTATCATTATCATCTGTATTAGTATTATGTATACTGTATGTGTGTATCGTTCCACTGACCTCTGGTATGACCTTTGGTATGTTCCCCACAGGGTCGTAATGGAGCTGATGGTTCCAGGGGTATGCCAGGAGAGTCGGGGGGCAAGGTATGTACAACCACTTCTACAGGTATCCACCAATATATATATATATATATATATATATATAGTGTCTAAACGTTAACTATTATCAATACAGATCATTATGTGGTACTATCTTCAGTCTCTACACTTGAACTATTGTAACTTTGTCAAGTCACATTGTGGTAACGTGACGTGTTTGTGTGTATTGTGATGTTGACCTCTCCTGTTGTTTTCCGGCTGTGACCTGTACAGGGGGACCGAGGTTTCGACGGGCTCCCAGGTCTCCCGGGAGAGAAGGGACACAGGGTAGGTGGTTTGGGGGAACGATGCAGCGTGATGAGCCTCAAAACTGTGCTAGCACGTTAATCTTAAAGCCTGCCAATCAGCATGCTGTCTGTTAATGGGTTAATCTCAAAGCCTACCAATCAGCATGCTGTCTGTTAATGGTGTAAACAGTCCAAGTTGTGTCTGAAAATACCTTCAAATGTCATCAGTGTTACCAAGCTGTCAAATCTGTGAAACTCAAGACTCAATCATTACTGGACTCTAACTACAGTGTCCAATCGGTACAGGGACAGGATAGAGAGAGGGCTGATGTGTGTGTGTGTGTGTGTGTGTGTGTGTGTGTGTGTGTGTGTGTGTGTGTGTGTGTGTGTGTGTGTGTGTGTGTGTGTGTGTGTGTGTGTGTGTGTGTGTGTGTGTGTGTGTGTGTGTGCGTGCGTGCGTGTGTGTGTGTGTAGATTAGTGCCTGAGCCTACTGTCACCGCCCCAGTGTTGACAGACATTAGAAACTCATTATAACATTGACCCAATTATAGTGGGATCCACCCATCTCCAGACCAGGCCGAACTGTCCTTTGGTAAAGAGAAACGCCTTAGTAAAGCTGGAGTTGTAGTTTGTGTAATTCTGGGCTCCGTCTAGTCTGGAAATAAATGTGCAGAGATCACAAAGCAAGAATATTTCCAGACACAGGTCTGGTCTCTGGCCTCCTAGTCCTGTATTAAATAATGACAGAGCAGACATAGTAAAGACAGAGTAAAGACAGAGTAAAGACAGAGTAAAGGCAGAGTAAAGGCAGAGTAAAGCCAGAGTAAAGCCAGAGTAAAGACAGTAAAGCCAGAGTAAAGACAGTATATACGTAGTAAAGACAGAGTAAAGGCAGAGTAAAGACAGATAAAGGTAGAGTAAAGACAGAGTAAAGGCAGAGTAAAGACAGATAAAGGTAGAGTAAATGCAGAGTAAAGACAGAGTAAAGGCAGATAAAGACAGAGTAAAGACAGAGTAAAGGCAGAGTAAAGGCAGATAAAGGCAGAGTAAAGACAGAGTAAAGACACAGTAAAGACAGAGTAAAGACAGAGTAAAGACAGAGTAAAGGCAGAGTAAAGGCAGAGTAAAGACAGAGTAAAGGCAGATAAAGACAGAGTAAAGACAGAGTAAAGACAGAGTAAAGACAGAGTAAAGGCAGATAAAGACAGAGTAAAGACAGAGTAAAGGCAGAGTAAAGGCAGAGTAAAGGCAGAGTAAAGGCAGAGTAAAGACAGAGTAAAGACAGAGTAAAGACAGAGTAAAGACAGATAAAGACAGAGTAAAGGCAGAGTAAAGGCAGAGTAAAGGCAGAGTAAAGACAGAGTAAAGGCAGAGTAAAGGCAGAGTAAAGACAGAGTAAAGACAGAGTAAAGACAGAGTAAAGACAGATAAAGACAGATAAAGGCAGAGTAAAGACAGAGTAAAGACAGATAAAGACAGAGTAAAGGCAGAGTAAAGACAGAGTAAAGGCAGAGTAAAGGCAGAGTAAAGGCAGAGTAAAGGCAGAGTAAAGACAGAGTAAAGACAGAGTAAAGGCAGAGTAAAGACAGAGTAAAGACAGATAAAGGCAGAGTAAAGACAGAGTAAAGGCAGAGTAAAGACAGATAAAGACAGATAAAGGCAGAGTAAAGGCAGAGTAAAGACAGAGTAAAGGCAGAGTAAAGGCAGAGTAAAGACAGAGTAAAGACAGATAAAGACAGATAAAGGCAGAGTAAAGGCAGAGTAAAGACAGAGTAAAGGCAGAGTAAAGACAGATAAAGGCAGAGTAAAGGCAGAGTAAAGACAGAGTAAAGACAGAGTAAAGGCAGAGTAAAGGCAGAGTAAAGGCAGAGTAAAGACAGAGTAAAGACAGAGTAAAGGCAGAGTAAAGACAGAGTAAAGGCAGAGTAAAGACAGAGTAAAGGCAGAGTAAAGACAGAGTAAAGGCAGAGTAAAGACAGAGTAAAGGCAGAGTAAAGACAGAGTAAAGGCAGATAAAGACAGAGTAAAGACAGAGTAAAGGCAGAGTAAAGGCAGAGTAAAGGCAGAGTAAAGACAGATAAAGACAGAGTAAAGACAGATAAAGACAGATAAAGACAGAGTAAAGGCAGAGTGAAGGCAGAGTAAATGCAGAGTAAAGACAGAGTAAAGACAGATAAAGACAGAGTAAAGACAGATAAAGACAGAGTAAAGGCAGAGTGAAAACATATTAAAGACAGAGAAAAGACAGTAAAGACATCTCTCTCTCTCTCTCTGCAGGGTGAGCTTGGTTCCACCGGCTCGCCAGGTGCTCCAGGAGACGATGGCCAGAGAGTGAGTACCCCAAACTACACATCCCATGAGGCTGTCTGATAACTCTCGCCATCTATTCCACAATAACCCACTCTTCTCTTCTCTCTCTTCTCGACAGGGCGAGGACGGTGAGATCGGACAGAGGGGTCTGGCTGGAGAGAGTGTAAGTATTTTCTAATGTGTAACACATTTACATTTACATTTAAGTCATTTAGCAGACGCTCTTATCCAGAGCGACTTACAACTTGGAAAGTTCATACATATTCATCCTGGTCCCCCCGTGGGAATTGAACCCACAACCCTGGCGTTGCAAGCGCCATGCTCTACCAACTGAGCCACACGACACCATTGACACCATTGTCAAAGATAACAGACTTGTGTATCAGAGTATTATTCTTCAGACAGACTTCCAGAGGTGCAAGGAACATAGTGGCCCAGAGTTTGAAGATTACATCACCTAAACACCTCAGTCTCCTTCACCCCGACACACATTCTCTCCTTCCCCCAACACACACATGCTCCAACACACACACACTTCTTACCTGCCACCTCCCCTCTATGCCCATTACATCAATTACTTGAACAGAAGAACCCACCCTTCTCTCTTTGCACTTTCCTCCCAACCTTCTTTTCCCCAATCCCTTTCTCCCCATGTCTCCTCTCCTTCCTTATCTCTCCCCACGTCTCCTCTCCTTCCCTCCTTATCTCTCCCCACATCTCCTCTCCTCCTTCCCTCCTTATCTCTCCCCTCTTCTCTCCTCTCCCTCCCCTCCTTCCCTCCTCTCCCTACCTCTCACCACTTCTCCTTTCCCTCTCCCACTTCCCTCCTCTCCCTACCTCTCCCCACTTCTCCTCTTCCTACCTCTCCCCACTTCTCCTCTCCCTACCTCTCCCCACTTCCCTCCTCTCCCTACCTCTCCCCACTTCTCCTCTCCCTACCTCTCCCCACTTCTCCTCTCCCTACCTCTCCCCACTTCTCCTCTTCCTACCTCTCCCCACTTCTCCTCTCCCTACCTCTCCCCACTTCCCTCCTCTCCCTACCTCTCCCCACTTCTCCTCTCCCTACCTCTCCCCACTTCTCCTCTCCCTACCTCTCCCCACTTCTCCTCTCCCTACCTCTCCCCACTTCCCTCCTCTCCCTACCTCTCCCCACTTCTCTTCCTACCTCTCCCCACTTCTCCTCTCCCTACCTCTCCCCACTTCCCTCCTCTCCCTACCTCTCCCCACTTCTCCTCTCCCTACCTCTCCCCACTTCCCTCCTCTCCCTACCTCTCCCCACTTCCCTCCTCTCCCTACCCTCCTTCCTTCCCCTCCTGAAGACTCATAATGGCATTCATGCCTTGTCCATCACATTAGTAATGTTGCCCTTGGTGAGATGTGTGAGACAGACAGAGTTGGAGTAACTAGTCGCACCTCACAGGAAATATATAGCTTGAGAGAAGCAGCTATTCTCACTTTACCCATGAGAGATAACTTCATTCTCCTCCTGGCTGGCGTCCTATGGACCATAGAAAGACTGCAGTAAATATAGATCAGTGAGCTGTTGAGTACTTGTAGTTACCATAATGGCCACAGGAGGTCAGTGTTGCTATTTCTCAGCTAGGCTTCAGTGGACACTACATTCTGCTTACACCACTGCTACCACACACAGTACCTGAGTAGGATACCGTCTTACTTTGCACTGAAACACATTATGGATGATTTTGCAACTACGGGCTTTGTTGTGTTCCCCAAGGGGGTTGATTTATAAGAAATTCATTTAATGTTTTATTATTTATTTGTTTACTTTAAAAAAAAATTGCCCTAGAGGCACCAATTCATCCAACTTTAGAGAGCCTTGACGATCATTCCACAAGTGAGGTGCAAAAACCTAAAAGCAGATTCACCTAACTCAGCGGCGACTGAAGAGATGTCCAGAGTTAACCATCCCTGAGACTGGTGTCTCATACGTCTGTAAGTTAACAATGAGGTGCGACGGAAGTTTACGCAGGAGGGCTTTTTAAACAAAAAAAGAGTGCAATGCATCGATCTACGAGAGACTTCAAAGGAGGGCCGGCCTACTGTCTGATACAGAATGCGTTGATGTGTAGTGAACCTATCGGCCGTAATAAAGCCTAGTGCACAATGATAAACAGCATCTAATAGCTACACTACCAGCGGCAGCTGCATTTACAAAAACAAAAACAATACCAATGATTTGTTTTCTGTTATTTAATGAAAGCCTTTTTGATCTTCTTCTACGTACTGTATTTCGACAATATATTTTTTTTGCTAATTTGAAAATATTTAATGCAGTTGGATACAAAAGGAGTCAAATAAATTAAAGTTCTTTAAATTGTTATGTTATTTAAGAGCTGCTGGCCCCAGCTGGTATTTAAGAGCTGCTGGCCCAGCTGGTATTTAAGAGCTGCTGGCCCAGCTGGTATTTAAGAGCTGCTGGTCCAGCTGGTATTTAAGAGCTGCTGGCCCAGCTGGTATTTAAGAGCTGCTGGCCCAGCTGGTATTTAAGAGCTGCTGGCCCAGCTGGTATTTAAGAGCATGAAAATGATCAATCACATCACCAGGTAGTCTATTGTTCTGGCTAAGATGAGTCAGTAGTAGATACTAAACTGTATTTTAGATGATAAATGTAGGCTCTTCTGTTTTAGCGGAAGGAGATGAAACAAGTTCTTCCTGGTCACTGCTCTGGTTATGTGAACCTGCCTTTTCCACCCCAATGCTGATGACTGGTCACTGCTCTGGTTATGTGAACCTGCCTTTTCCACCCCAATGCTGATGACTGGTCACTGCTCTGGTTATGTGAACCTGCCTTTTCCACCCCAATGCTGATGACTGGTCACTGCTCTGGTTATGTGAACCTGCCTTTTCCACCCCAATGCTGATGACTGGTCACTGCTCTGGATATGTGAACCTGCCTTTTCCACCCCAATGCTGATGACTGGTCACTGCTCTGGTTATGTGAACCTGCCTTTTCCACCCCAATGCTGATGACTGGTCACTGGTCAACAATCAAGACGCTCAACGTATTGGTTCTGAAGCATAGAGGATACTTTAACGATGACTAAAGGAAAACAACAATTTAAGATAGGGAGTAAAATATATATGTATGGATCAAAACAAATCGGAAAACATCTGGAGAAAGTGTTTGGGGGGAAACGTGTCGAATATAAAATGATTTACAACCATTACCAGTTTATGGTTCTCCTCTCCCTACCTCTCCCCACTTCTCCTCTCCCTACCTCTCCCCACTTTCCTCCTATTACCAGTTTATGGTTCCTGACACAATGAAAAAAAGGATTTAATATATATATTAATTTTTTTCAACAATGCCAAAAGTCCCCGTAGTTGCAAAACCACCCTCGAACAACACTTGCTGTTTAGAATTGTAATGTTTATATGTGTTAATGTTTTTGACCTGTACATCTTTCTGTCTTACAGGGTCCTAGAGGCCTGCTTGGTCCTAGAGGATCCCCTGGGACTGGTGGACAGCGTGTATGTATACAGTACTTCTACATGACTGCAATACTACTGCAATACTACTGCAATGCTACAGCAATGCTACTGCTATAATACTGCAATGCTGTTGCAATACTACTGCAATGCTACTGCTATAATACTGCAATACTACTGCAATAATACTGCAATACTACTGCAATACTACTGCAATGTTACTGCAATACTACTGCAATGCTACTGCAATACTACTGCAATGCTACTGCAACGTTACTGCAATACTTCTGCAATACTACAGCAATGCTACTGCAATACTCCTACAATACTACTGCAATACTACTGCAATTCTACTGCAATACTACTGCAATGCTACTGCAATACTACTGCAATGCTACTGCAATGCTACTGCAATGCTACTGCAATACTCCCGCAATACTACTGCAATACTACTGCAATGCTACTGCGATGTTACTGCAATACTACTGCAATGCTACTGCAATACTACTGCAATACTAGTGCAATGTTACTGCAATACTACTGCAATGTTACTGCAATACTACTGCAATGCTACTGCAATACTACTGCAATACTAGTGCAATGTTACTGCAATACTACTGCAACGTTACTGCAATACTACTGCAATACTACTGCGATGTTGCTGCAATGTTGCTGTAATGCTGTTAATGATGTTAAAACTAAACGTGTCTGAAATATGTTCACAGGGTCTTGCTGGGCTGGACGGCCAAGCTGGTCCCAAAGGAAACCAGGTGAGAAAGTGTACCTGATTATACATTATACATCACTAAACACAGCCCTAACCAGGCAGACACTCATTTTACATTACTACACACAGCCCTAACCATGCAGATGGTCATTTTACATTACTACACACAGCCCTAACCAGGCAGACACTCATTTTACATCACTACACACAGCCCTAACCAGGCAGATGGTCATTATACATCACTACACACAGCCCTAACCAGGCAGATGGTCATTATACATCACTACACACAGCCCTAACCATGCAGATGGTCATTATACATCACTACACACAGCCCTAACCAGGCAGATGGTCATTTTACATTACTACACACAGCCCTAACCAGGCAGATGGTCATTATACATCACTACACACAGCCCTAACCAGGCAGATGGTCATTTTACATTACTACACACAGCCCTAACCAGGCAGACACTCATTATACATCACTACACACAGCCCTAACCAGGCAGATGGTCATTTTACATTACTACACACAGCCCTAACCAGGCAGATGGTCATTATACATCACTACACACAGCCCTAACCAGGCAGATGGTCATTTTACATCACTACACACAGCCCTAACCAGGCAGATGGTCATTTTACATCACTACACACAGCCCTAACCAGGCAGATGGTCATTATACATCACTACACACAGCCCTAACCAGGCAGATGGTCATTTTACATCACTACACACAGCCCTAACCAGGCAGAAACTCATTATACATTACTACACACAGCCCTAACCAGGCAGAAACTCATTATACATTACTACACACAGCCCTAACCATGCAGATGGTCATTATACATCACTACACACAGCCCTAACCAGGCAGAAACTCATTATACATTACTACACACAGCCCTAACCAGGCAGATGGTCATTATACATCACTACACACAGCCCTAACCAGGCAGATGGTCATTATACATCACTACACACAGCCCTAACCAGGCAGATGGTCATTATACATCACTACACACAGCCCTAACCAGGCAGATGGTCATTATACATTATTACACACAGCCCTAACCAGGCAGATGGTCATTATACATCACTACACACAGCCCTAACCATGCAGATGGTCATTTTACATTATTACACACAGCCCTAACCAGGCAGACACTCATTATACATCACTACACACAGCCCTAACCAGGCAGATGGTCATTATACATCACTACACACAGCCCTAACCAGGCAGATGGTCATTATACATCACTACACACAGCCCTAACCATGCAGATGGTCATTATACATCACTACACACAGCCCTAACCATGCAAATGGTCATTTTCACAGTATTATTTCAACCTCCATAGTGAGTAATTATATACAAAACAAAACACAGGACAATAATGTTGTTTTGGACGACACTGGGCATTTAACAAACAGTAGTACAACACGCCCCACCAACATCCTCGACCATCCCAAAGGCCTCCTTCCCTCTGTGTAGACCCGTGTCTTGTTGAACGGGGCAGTGTAGTCTCAACAAGGACATGACTAACACACAGTTCCAGGCAGCTCTGTTATTGTTAAACCATTTCCCATCTCTCCGAAGCTTAATATATTCAGTGTTATTTTATTTTCACAATTCCCGAGTTCAGAATCCAAACAGTCAACTGTAGTGTAGGCTACTTAAACTGTTGTGTAGGCTACTTAAACTGTAGTGTAGGCTACTTAAACTGTTGTGTAGGCTACTTAAACTGTCGTGTAGGCTACTTAAAATGTAGTGTAGGCTACTTAAACTGTAGTGTAGGCTACTTAAACTGTTGTGTAGGCTACTTAAACTGTCGTGTAGGCTACTTAAAATGTAGTGTAGGCTACTTAAACTGTCGTGTAGGCTACTTTAACTGTAGTGTAGGCTACTTAAACTGTAGTGTAGGCTACTTTAACTGTAGTGTAGGCTACTTTAACTGTAGTGTAGGCTACTTAAACTGTAGTGTAGGCTACTTAAACTGTAGTGTAGGCTACTTAAACTGTAGTGTAGGCTACCTAAACTTAAACAGAGTTTTGCATTCATTCAAAGTACACAAACACTATCAGTAGGCCAAGTTTACTGTACAACATCTGGTCTACAGTAGTTTCTGAAATACAGTAGTCTCTGATCTACAATCTGATCTACAGTAGTCTCTGATCTACAATCTGATCTACAGTAGTCTCTGATATACAGTAGTTTCTGAAATACAGTCGTTTCTGATCTACAGTATTCTGATCGACAGTAGTCTCTCTCTCCGTTCTACTCAGCTTGACTGTTGACTACAGACAATCTGATCTAGTCTCTCTCTCTGTTCCATTCAGGGCACACAAGGAGAGTCAGGACCCGCCGGTCAGCAGGGCATCCCTGGACCACAAGTAAGTAACAACAGCAGACCGTTATGCATCTCTCTCTCTCTCTCTCTCTCTCTCTCTCTCTCTCTCTCTTTCTCTCTTTCTCTCTCTCTCTCTCTCTCTTTCTCTCTCTTTCTCTCTCTTTCTCTCTCTCTCTCTCTCTCTCTCTCTCTTTTCTATAGTCTGTTAAAGGAAGAGTTGTTCAATTCCACTGTCCAGTTGACAGCAATATAGAGGATCACTGTCCAGTTGACAGCAATATAGAGGATCACTGTCCAGTTGACAGCGATATAGAGGATCACTGTCCAGTTGACAGCAATATAGAGGATCACTGTCCAGTTGACAGCTATATAGAGGATCACTGTCCAGTTGACAGCAATATAGAGGATCACTGTCCAGTTGACAGCTATATAGAGAATCACTGTCCTGTTGACAGCGATATAGAGGATCACTGTCCAGTTGACAGCGATATAGAGGATCACTGTCCAGTTGACAGCGATATAGAGGATCACTGTCCAGTTGACAGCTATATAGAGGATCACTGTCCAATTGACAGCTATATAGAGGATCACTGTCCAGTTGACAGTTATATAGAGGATCACTGTCCAGTTGACAGCTATATAGAGGATCACTGTCCAGTTGACAGTTATATAGAGGATCACTGTCCAGTTGACAGCGATATAGAGGATCACTGTCCAGTTGACAGCTATATAGAGGATCACTGTCCAGTTGACAGCTATATAGAGGATCACTGTCCAGTTGACAGCTATATAGAGAATCACTGATTCTGGAATTATGTCTAACACAAAACAGCTTCGATATTACAGTGTTGAAATCATTGAGACATTATTGGAGTCCACTTGTGTTCAGAGATTATAGCACGCCTGTGGATACTCAGAGCGTGGACAGCACAGGGCCACAGGGACCGTTTTGGAAAATCACAACGGCCATACAGATAGAATAAACTGTTTATTTCTGAACGAGAAACTGTTTTTTAAATTTAAATTCTGCATCTTCCCGTGTCTAGGACAGGTCACCTTCATCTAGTATATGACTGTAACTGATTGTGAATGACAGGATAGTGATAACCTATTGGTAACCTATTGGTAACCTATTGGTAACCTATTGCTCTTTGTAGTGCACTACTTAGGGCTCTGGTCAAAATGTAGTGCACTACACAGGGAATAGTGTGCAATTTGGTCCGTACACCCGGACTGCTGTGTAACATGTCTGGTTTATATTATTTATTCTAGGGTCTTGTCGGTCCTCAAGGCCCAATCGGACCGCCTGGTGAAAAAGTAAGTAACTGTGTGTGTGTTTGTGTCTGTGTGTGTGTGTGTGTGTGTGTGTGTGTGTGTGTGTGTGTGTGTGTGTGTGTGTGTGTGTGTGTGTGTGTGTGTGTGTGTGTGTGTGTGTGTGTGTGTGTGTGTGTGTGTGTGTGTGTGTGTGTGTGTGTGTGAGAGAGACCCTTCTCTGTTGTTTTAGATTGATTTCTCAGTCTGACCATATAAGTGATTCAACAGACTCATTGGTTTTAAAACCATAGGCCCTCTCTCTCTCTCTCTCTCTCTCTCTCTTTCTCTCTCTCTCTCTTTCTCTCTCTCTCTCTCTCTCTCTCTGTCAATTCAAGGGGCTTTATTGGCATGGGAAACATGTGTTAACATTGCCAAAGCAAGTGAAGTAGATAATATACAAAAGTGAAATAAACAATACAAATGAACAATAAACATTACACTCACAGAAGTTACAAAAGAATAAAGACATTACAAATGTCATATTATGTATATATACGGTGTTGTAACGATGCGCAAATAGTTAAAGTACAGAAGGGAAAATAAATAAACATAAATATGGGTTGTATTTACAATGGTGTTTGTTCTTCACTGGTTGACCTTTTCTTGTGGCAACAGGTCACACGTCTTGCTGCTGTGATGGAACACTGTGGTATTTCACCCAGTAGATATGGGAGTTTATCAAATCAAATCAAATCAAGTTTATTTTATATAGCCCTTCGTACATCAGCTAATATCTCGAAGTGCTGTACAGAAACCCAGCCTAAAACCCCAAACAGCAAGCAATGCAGGTGTAGAAGCACCTACAACCCAAAATTGGGTTTGTTTTCAAATTCTTTGTGGATCTGTGTAATCTGAGGGAAATATGTGTCTCTAATATGGTCATACATTGGGCAGGAGGTTAGGAAGTGCAGCTCAGTTTCCACCTCATTTTGTGGGCAGTGTGCACATAGCCTGTCTTCTCTTGAGAGCCAGGTCTGCCTACGGTTCCAAATAGTTTGCTCTGTTTTTTGATAATTCTTTCCAATGTGTCAAGTAATTCTCTTTTTGTTGAGTCTAATTGTGTGTGTGCGTGGTTGGGTCTCTCTCTCTCTCTTTCTCTCGCTCGCTCTTTCTTTCTCTCTCTGTCTCTCTCTTTCTTTCTCTCGCTCTCTCTCTCTTTCTATCGCACTCTCTCTATTTTCTCTCTCTGTATATATCTCTCTCCGTCTAGGGACCGTCAGGTCGTCAGGGATTGGCTGGTCTGGGTGGTGCCGATGGTCCTCCCGTGAGTCTTATTACAACTTCCTGTTAAAAACCACCAACTTCCTGTTAGGCACAGACAAGGTGTATCACATTAGTGGAAACTGTTCTCAGAGCAGGCCTGCCGGTTTTGACTAGCAGAAGTGATGTTTTGTAGCAGGTTAGGAGAACATATGCAGAAGGTTAGGAGAATTAGGTTAAGGTTAGGAGAAGGGTTAGGGTTAGGAGAATTAGGTTAAGGTTAGGAGAAGGGTTAGGGTTAGGAGAATTAGGTTAAGGTTAGGAGAAGGGTTAGGGTTAGGAGAATTAGGTTAAGGTTAGGAGAAGGGTTAGGGTTAGGAGAATTAGGTTAAGGTTAGGAGAAGGGTTAGGGTTAGGAGAATTAGGTTAAGGTTAGGAAAAGGGTTAGGGTTAGGAGAATTAGGTTAAGGTTAGGAGAAGGGTTAGGGTTAGGAGAATTATGTTAAGGTTAGGAAAAGAGTTAGGGTTAGGAGATTTAGGTTAAGGTTAGGAAAAGAGTTAGGGTTAGGAGATTTAGGTTAAGGTTAGGAGAAGGGTTAGGGTTAGGAGAATTAGGTTAAGGTGAGGAGAAGGGTTAGGGTTAGGAGAATTAGGTTAAGGTTAGGAGAAGGGTTAGGGTTAGGGTTAGGAGAATTAGGTTAAGGTGAGGAGAAGGGTTAGGGTTAGGAGAATTAGGTTAAGGTGAGGAGAAGGGTTAGGGTTAGGAGAATTAGGTTAAGGTTAGGAGAAGGGTTAGGGTTAGGAGAATTAGGTTAAGGTTAGGAAAAGGGTTAGGGTTAGGGTTAGGAAAATTAGGTTAAGGTTAGGAGAAGGGTTAGGGTTAGGATAATTAGGTTAAGGTTAGGAGAAGGGTTAGGATTAGGAGAATTAGGTTAAGGTTAGGAGAAGGGTTAGGGTTAGGAAAATTAGGTTAAGGTTAGGAAAAGGGTTAGGGTTAGGAGAATTAGGTTAAGGTTAGGAGAAGGGTTAGGGTTAGGAGAATTAGGTTAAGGTTAGGAAAAGGGTTAGGGTTAGGAGAATTAGGTTAAGGTTAGGAGAAGGGTTAGGGTTAGGAGAATTAGGTTAAGGTTAGGAGAAGGGTTAGGATTAGGAGAATTAGGTTAAGGTTAGGAGAAGGGTTAGAATTAGGAGAATTAGGTTAAGGTTAGGAAAAGGGTTAGGGTTAGGAGAATTAGGTTAAGGTTAGGAGAAGGGTTAGGGTTAGGAGAATTAGGTTAAGGTTAGGAGAAGGGTTAGGATTAGGAGAATTAGGTTAAGGTTAGGAGAAGGGTTGGGATTAGGAAAATTAGGTTAAGGTTAGGAGAATTAGGTTAAGGTTAGGAGAAGGGTTAGGGTTAGCTAAAATGCAAAAATTGGCCCTGACGCGAGTCGAAAATGCAGTGTTTTATATATATATATATATATATGTATATGTGTATATGTATTACCAGTATAGTAGATATCATATAGTAAATAATGTCATATCATATAGTTGAAGTATAGTAGTACTACAGTAGTAGTTTTACTATAGTTTTAGTCTAGTAGTATGTTAATAATGCCATATAATAGTTATCTGACCCCAATGTTTCTTCCAGGGTCACCCAGGGAAGGAGGGTCCTCCAGGAATGAAAGGAGGCGTCGTAAGTCTGGTTTCATTTATTTGATTCATACCTTACCATTAATACCTTACTATGAATACCTTACCATTAATACCTTACTATGAATACCTTACCATTCATACCTCACTATTCATACCTTACTATTCATACCTTACCATTCATACCTTACCATTAATACCTTACTATTCATACCTTACTATTCATACCTTACCATTCATACCTTACTATTAATACCTTACCATTCATACCTTACCATTCATACCTTACCATTCATACCTTACCATTAATACCTTACCATTCATACCTTACTATTCATACCTTACCATTCATACCTTACTATTAATACCTTACCATTCATACCTTACCATTCATACCTTACCATTCATACCTTACCATTCATACCTTACCATTCATACCTTACTATTAATACCTTACCATTCATACCTTACCATTCATACCTTACCATTCATACCTTACCATTCATACCTTACCATTCATACCTTACCATTCATACCTTACTATTGATACCTTACTATTAATACCTTACTATTCATACCTTACCATTCATACCTTACCTGATCTCGATCACCAACTAACCATACTGTTTTTGTCTTGTTTTTTTCACGTCACGTAGGGTCATCCTGGTCCTCAGGGTTCTATTGGCTACCCTGGCTCACGAGGTGTCAAGGTAACGACCTTCAAGGGTCACACCCTTTGACCTTACTGTTAAAATTGATATTTACATGATTTATGAATTGATTGATTGGTTAACGAATGAATGTATTGATTGATTGAATTCATAAGAAGTACATAAACACCCACCACAACAACGCAACAGCAGAAGTCAACTCCACATTGGTCAATGATATATTCTTGAACCATCGTATTCATCCTCTGTTTCCTCCTACAGGGTGCCGAGGGTGTCAGAGGTCTGAAAGGCGGCGGCGGAGAAAAGGTAAACAACAACAATATGTCCGCCTCGTATTTGTGTTAGAGGTTAGAACGTGGTTCTCAACCACAGATCTAGGATCAGATTGGCCCCAAACGTTATAATCTTAACCTTAACCGTTAGAGGGATGAGCTAATACCTGACCCTGAGTCAGTGGTAAGAGGAAAACTTTTCCTCCAGCTCCACTATCTACCATAGTTGTAATTCATTCCATTTTTTTCCCCAGGCCTTTCTTTTTTAGCAGGCAGGCAGATCTAGTGGAAAACCCCTTAAATGCCTATTGGCTTGAAAGGCTTCAGCTCGTTAAGTAGTAATGGGGTGTAAAATATTAAAGGTATATTGCAAGATTCTGGCATTTAAGTCTTTGTGCTACATACCTAGAGTCAGATGAACTTGTAGATACCGTTTTAATGTCTCTGCATGCAGTATGACTGAAGATAGAGGTCGTTTTTTTTTCTTTCCGCGAGCCAATGCTAACTAGCGTTAGCGTAACGCCAAAGTCTACAGGTAACAGTAGCAAATGTGATCTAAAAGTAGATTGATTGCCGTTGTTATCGCCGGCTGCTCTAAACTTCTAGACGTTTTTTCAGCTTGTTCATCTGCCTCATTGGTCGATTTTCCTGTTGAGTCAGCAAAAGGCTGATGAACCCGGCTGTTTTTAGACGCGGGAGCAGGACGATAAGATTTCCTTTAAAAAATAAAAAATAAACGACCTTTCTATTTTGGGTCTGCTGTTTTCAACGTAATGCCAAAAAAAAAGGCTTATAACAAAGTTAGAAACGAACAAACGCTTTACATTACATGCTGTAGAAGGATCTTGATATCTCTCCATTGCTTAGTTGCAGTAAGTGACAACTACAGTAGACCCTAGGAAAGATGGGAAGTGTGAAATGAGAGAGCAGGGTTTTCCCGAACTCACCTCTCGGGACCCCTAACACTAGACATATTAATCTAATCATCAAGCTTTGAATCAGCTGTGTAGTGTTAGGACAACGAAACCAAAACGTGTACCCCCTTAGGGTCCTGAAGACCAAGTTTGTGAAATCCTGTGATAAGAGCCTCTATGTAAATACTGGCAAACTGCATTCTGAGGTCTGACCACCAGATGGCAGTATATCTCTATATTCAGTCACTGCAATTTCATCATATCACCACTAGATGTCCACGTCTATCATTCAAGTTTACAGTGGAAGCAATTTATGCCTTGATGCTCATGTGAAATCAACGCAGAAAAGATGTTCAGTATATTTAATACAGGTATTTATGTATGATGTAATACTTTTTTGAAAATAGTGTTTTTTTTTATGTTTTAAAGTGATTCAGAGGACCCTTTGAACTTATCTTGCCCGTTATTGAAGATTATTTTTCTTCTTCTGTGTTTCAGGGAGAGGACGGTTTTCCAGGTTTCAAAGGAGACATGGGCATCAAAGGAGACAAGGGAGAGCTCGGTGTCCTAGGAGCCAGAGGTGAAGACGGACCTGAGGGCCCCAAAGGTCGATCAGGCCCCAACGGAGAGGCCGGCCCCATCGGGTCTGCTGGAGAGAAGGTACTCATTGACACCTCTGTATCGTCGCCATCTTGATGTGTTTTCACAAGCCAGTCTGCTTATTGTAACCCTATTTTACGTTGTTTAGGGTAAACTTGGTGTCCCCGGATTACCCGGCTACCCAGGAAGACAAGGACCTAAGGTATGTGATAACAGCACAAAACTGACTGTGGTATCTCTCTGTGTGTTCGTATATCTCTCTGTGTTACTGACTCTACCACCTCTTTCTCTCTAATGTTACTGAAATATATATAAAACACAGGAAAATCGCGTTTTTGACTGCACTGGGCCTTTATGATCAGTTGTATGTCTACGTATCACAACATGATGTTACAGTGATGTTACAGTGGTGTTACAGTGGTATTACAGTGATATTACAGTGGTATTACAGTGATGTTACAGTGGTGTTACAGTGGTATTACAGTGATATTACAGTGATATTACAGTGGTGTTACAGTGGTGTTACAGTGGTATTACAGTGGTATTACAGTGATATTACAGTGATATTACAGTGGTATTACAGTGATATTACAGTGGTATTACAGTGATATTACAGTGGTGTTACAGTGGTATTACAGTGATATTACAGTGATATTACAGTGATGTTACAGTGGTATTACAGTGATATTACAGTGGTATTACAGTGATATTACAGTGATATTACAGTGATGTTACAGTGATGTTACAGTGATGTTACAGTGATGTTACAGTGATATTACAGTGATGTTACAGTGGTGTTACAGTGGTATTACAGTGATATTACAGTGATATTACAGTGATGTTACAGTGATGTTACAGTGATGTTACAGTGATATTACAGTGATATTACAGTGATGTTACAGTGATGTTACAGTGATATTACAGTGATGTTACAGTGATGTTACAGTGATGTTACAGTGATGTTACAGTGATATTACAGTGATATTACAGTGATGTTACAGTGATGTTACAGTGATGTTACAGTGATATTACAGTGGTATTACAGTTATATTACAGTGATGTTACAGTGATGTTACAGTGATATTACAGTGATGTTACAGTGATGTTGCAGTGATGTTACAGTGATATTACAGTGATGTTACAGTGATGTTACAGTGATGTTACAGTGATATTACAGTGATGTTACAGTGATGTTACAGTGATGTTACAGTGATGTTACAGTGATATTACAGTGATATTACAGTGATGTTACAGTGATGTTACAGTGATGTTACAGTGATATTACAGTGGTATTACAGTTATATTACAGTGATGTTACAGTGATGTTACAGTGATATTACAGTGATATTACAGTTATATTACAGTGATATTACAGTGATATTACAGTGATGTTACAGTGATGTTACAGTGATGTTACAGTGATGTTACAGTGATATTACAGTGATATTACAGTTATATTACAGTGCTGTTACAGTGATATTACAGTGATATTACAGTGATGTTACAGTGATATTACAGTGGTATTACAGTTATATTACAGTGATATTACAGTGATATTACAGTGATATTACAGTTATATTACAGTGCTGTTACAGTGATATTACAGTTATATTACAGTGCTGTTACAATGATATTACAGTGATATTACAGTTATATTACAGTGCTGTTACAGTGATATTACAGTGGTATTACAGTTATATTACAGTGATATTACAGTGATATTACAGTTATATTACAGTGCTGTTACAGTGATATTACAGTGATATTACAGTTATATTACAGTGCTGTTACAGTGATATTACAGTGGTATTACAGTTATATTACAGTGATATTACAGTTATATTACAGTGATGTTACAGTGATATTACAGTGATGTTACAGTGATGTTACAGTGATATTACAGTGGTATTACAGTTATATTACAGTTATATTACAGTGATATTACAGTTATATTACAGTGCTGTTACAGTGATATTACAGTGGTATTACAGTTATATTACAGTGGTGTTACAGGGATATTACAGTGATATTACAGTGATGTTACAGTGCTCTCCCCCTCTCCTCTACGCCTCTCATCCTCTCCTCTACTCCTCATCCTCTCCTCTACTCCTCATCCTCTTCCTCCTCCTCTCCTCTACACCTCTCATCCTCTCCTCTACTCCTCTCATCCTCTCCTCTACTCCTCTCATCCTCTCCTCTACTCCTCTCATCCTCTCCTCTACTCCTCTCATCCCCTCCTCTACTCATCCTCTCCTCTACTCCTCTCCTCTCATCCTCTCCTCTACTCCTCTCATCCTCTCCTCTACTCCTCTCATCCTCTCCTCTCATCCTCTCCTCTTCACTCCTAATCATTCAGTTTACTAGTAAAGAAAACAGTTAATCCACAGAGGTCCTTTTCACTGTCTCTCTCTCTCCACGTTCCACTGTTTTTCCTGCTGTCTGACGGAATGGGTTTAGTCTACACATACACAGGCAGACAGATGGACATACACATACGTAAACCCTTCTGCCATTTCAAGTAGACACTTCCCTCTGTGTGCAATGAAGCACATAAACTCTAACGTTGTTTCTTACTTTGTCTGTATTGTCAATGCTTCTTGAAGGGAAGCGACATTGGTAAGCTCCTCTGGATTCCTTCTTCGGCAGATTCCATAGCCACCAAGTCAGAAACCACAGCCACCAAGTCAGATACCACAGCCACCAAGTCAGATACCACAGCCACCAAGTCAGAAACCACAGCCACCAAGTCAGATTCCACAGCCACCAAGTCAAATACCACAGCCACCAAGTCAGATACCACAGCCACCAAGTCAAATACCACAGCCACCAAGTCAGATACCACAGCCACCAAGTCAGATACCACAGCCACCAAGTCAGATACCACAGCCACCAAGTCAGATTCCACAGCCACCAAGTCAAATACCACAGCCACCAAGTCAGATACCACAGCCACCAAGTCAAATACCACAGCCACCAAGTCAGATACCACAGCCACCAAGTCAGATACCACAGCCACCAAGTCAGATACCACAGCCACCAAGTCAGATACCGCCCGTCGTAATCAGAGGGCTGATATAAATACTATGCATGCCGGTCTCTCTTGGCTAAGGGTTGAGGAGAGACTGACTGCATCACTTCTTGTTTTTATAAGAAACATGAATGTGTTTAAAATCCCAAATGGTTTGCATAGTCAACTTACACACAGCTCTGACACACACATTTACCCCACCAGACATGCCACCAGGGGTCTTTTCACAGTCCCCAAATCTAGAACATATTCAAGGAAACGTATAGTATTATACAGAGCCAGGAGCCATCTCATATAACGCAAGGGAACAGCAAACCTGGTTTCAAAACACAAATAAAGCAACACCTCACGGCGCAAACGCCTCTCCCCCATGTGAACTACTTGTTGTGTGTATGTACTGACATGTATGTGGAACTGATAGATGCACACACACACACACACACACACACACACACACACACACACACACACACACACACACACACACACACACACACACACACACACACACACACTACATGTTAATGTTTTACAATGTATGTCAAAAGTATTTTGTCTGTAATGTCTTTTTCGTTTTCATTCGTTTTCATTTGTAGAACTCCAGTAAGACTCATTGGCTAAATGAGGATCATAATAAATCAAATCAAATATTCTCTCTTGGGACTTGGATAGAAAGGGCAGAGGCTACAGGAGATACAGAGCTCTTCAACTCTCTAACCATCTCTCTGTCCGTTTCACAGGGCTCTAATGGCTTCCCTGGATTCCCCGGCTCCAACGGAGAAAAAGGAGGAAGGGTGAGGCTCTCTAGATCACTACATTACTTAATACTTTCTTTTCAATTATTATTACCCCCCCCCCTTTTTTCATGATTACAATCTAGAAATCACTGCAACTCCCCAATGGGCTCGGGAGAGGCAAATGGTCGAGTCATGGGTCCTCCGAAACATGACCTGCCAAACCGCGCTTCTTAACACCCGCCGGCTAAACCTGGAAGTCAGCCGCACCAATGTGTCAGAGGAAACACCATTCAACTGACAACCGGAGTCAGCCTGCAAGCGCCCGGCCCGCCACAAGGAGTCATTAGAGCGCGATGAGCCAAGTAAAGCCCCGCAGCCCGACCAACCCCTCCCCTAACCCGGACGACGCTGGGCCAATTGTGCACCATCCTATGGGACTCCCGGTCACGGACAGTTGGGATCACACCCCAGGCTGCAGTGACACCGCAACACTGTGATGAAGTACCTTAGACCGCTGAGCCACTCAGTGTTTTAGACTGCTGAGCCACTCAGTGTTTTAGACCGCTGAGCCACTCAGTGTTTTAGACCGCTGAGCCACTCAGTGTTTTAGACTGCTGAGCCACTCAGTGTTTTAGACTGCTGAGCCACTCAGTGTTTTAGACCGCTGAGCCACTCAGTGTTTTAGACTGCTGAGCCACTCAGTGTTTTAGACTGCTGAGCCACTCAGTGTTTTAGACCGCTGAGCCACTCAGTGCCTTAGACCGCTGAGACACTCAGTGTTTTAGACCGCTGAGCCACTCAGTGTTTTAGACCGCTGAGCCACTCTGTGCCTTAGACCGCTGAGACACTCAGTGTCTTAGACCGCTGAGCCACTCAGTGCCTTAGACCGCTGAGCCACTCAGTGTCTTAGACCGCTGAGACACTCAGTGTTTTAGACCGCTGAGCCACTCAGTGTCTTAGACCGCTGAGACACTCAGTGTTTTAGACCGCTGAGCCGCTCAGTGTCTTAGACCGCTGGGCCACTCAGTGTCTTAGACCGCTGAGCCACTTAGTGTCTTAGACCGCTGCATCACTCAGTGTCTTAGACCGCTGAGCCACTCAGTGTTTTAGACCGCTGAGCTACTCAGTGTCTTAGACCGCTGCATCACTCAGTGTCTTAGACCGCTGAGACACTCAGCGTTTTAGACCGCTGAGCCACTCAGTGTTTTAGACCGCTGCATCACTCAGTGTCTTAGACCGCTGAGCCACTCAGTGTCTTAGACCGCTGAGCCACTCAGTGTCTTAGACCGCTGAGCCACTCAGTGTCTTAGACCGCTGCATCACTCAGTGTCTTAGACCGCTGAGCCACTCAGTGTTTTAGACCGCTGAGCCACTCAGTGTCTTAGACCGCTGAGCCACTCAGTGTCTTAGACCGCTGAGCCACTCAGTGTCTTAGACCGCTGCATCACTCAGTGTCTTAGACCGCTGAGTCACTCAGTGTTTTAGACCGCTGCATCACTCAGTGTCTTAGACCGCTGCATCACTCAGTGTCTTAGACCGCTGCATCACTCAGTGTCTTAGACCGCTGCATCACTCAGTGTTTTAGACCGCTGAGCCACTCAGTGTCTTAGACCGCTGAGCCACTCAGTGTCTTAGACCGCTGAGCCACTCAGTGTCTTAGACCGCTGAGCCACTCAGTGTCTTAGACCGCTGCATCACTCAGTGTCTTAGACCGCTGAGCCACTCAGTGTTTTAGACCGCTGAGCCACTCAGTGTCTTAGACCGCTGCATCACTCAGTGTCTTAGACCGCTGAGACACTCAGTGTTTTAGACCGCTGAGCCACTCAGTGTTTTAGACCGCTGAGCCACTCAGTGCCTTAGACCGCTGAGACACTCAGTGTCTTAGACCGCTGAGACACTCAGTGTTTTAGACCGCTGAGCCACTCAGTGTTTTAGACCGCTGAGCCACTCAGTGTCTTAGACCGCTGAGACACTCAGTGTTTTAGACCGCTGAGACACTCGGGAGGCCCTTCAAAGACTTCTCTGGCACTCTGGAGTATCACAATTCGTGCTCGATGACACCAGTCTGAATCTGGCGAATCTATATCTCTCTTCGCCCTCGATGACACCAGTCTAAATCTGGACAATCTATATCTCTATTCACCTTCTGAATCTGTCTGAAGAACTCTTGTGAAGCTATAGTCCTGAAACTCCAAGTAGAATCAAAAAGAACTACTGTCAAAGTAAAGTAGGACAGTAGAGACAAGAATAACTATCAAAATGGAGGATGAGGTGGGGAAGGGGCAGGGTGGAGGGAGAGATGGGGAACGGGAGGGGTGGAGGGTGAGGTTGGGAAGGGGATGGGTGGAGGGTGAGGTTGGGAAGGGGATGGGTGGAGGGTGAGATGGGGAAGGGGAGGGATGGAGGGTGAGGTGGGGAACGGGAGGGGTGGAGGGTGAGGTGGGAACGGGAGGGGTGGAGGGTGAGGTGGGAACGGGAGGGGTGGAGGGTGAGGTGGGGAAGGGGAGGGTGGAGGGGGAGGTGGGGAAGTGGAGAGGTGGAGGGGGAAGTGGAGAGGTGGAGGGTGAGGTGGGGAACGGGAGGGGTGGAGGGTGAGGTGGGAACGGGAGGGGTGGAGTGTGAGGTGGGGAACGGGAGGGGTGGAGTGTGAGGTGGGAACGGGAGGGGTGGAGGGTGAGGTGGGAACGGGAGGGGTGGAGTGTGAGGTGGGAACGGGAGGGGTGGAGGGTGAGGTGGGAACGGGAGGGGTGGAGTGTGAGGTGGGAACGGGAGGAGTGGAGGGTGAGGTGGGAACGGGAGGGGTGGAGGGTGAGGTGGGAACGGGAGGGGTGTAGGGTGAGGTGGGAACGGGAGGGGTGGAGGGTGAGGTGGGGAACGGGAGGGGTGGAGTGTGAGGTGGGGAACGGGAGGGGTGGAGTGTGAGGTGGGGAACGGGAGGGGTGGAGTGTGAGGTGGGAACGGGAGGGGTGGAGGGTGAGGTGGGAACGGGAGGGGTGGAGTGTGAGGTGGGAACGGGAACGGGAGGGGTGGAGGGTGAGGTGGGAACGGGAGGGGTGGAGGGTGAGGTGGGAACGGGAGGGGTGGAGTGTGAGGTGGGAACGGGAGGGGTGGAGTGTGAGGTGGGAACGGGAGGGGTGGAGTGTGAGGTGGGAACGGGAGGGGTGGAGTGTGAGGTGGGAACGGGAGGGGTGGAGTGTGAGGTGGGAACGGGAGGGGTGGAGTGTGAGGTGGGAACGGGAGGGGTGGAGGGTGAGGTGGGAACGGGAGGGGTGGAGGGTGAGGTGGGAACGGGAGGGGTGGAGTGTGTGGTGGGAACGGGAGGGGTGGAGGGTGAGGTGGGGAACGGGAGGGGTGGAGGGTGAGGTGGGAACGGGAGGGGTGGAGGGTGAGGTGGGAACGGGAGGGGTGGAGGGTGAGGTGGGAACGGGAGGGGTGGAGGGTGAGGTTGGGAAGGGGATGGGTGGAGGGTGAGGTGGGAACGGGAGGGGTGGAGGGTGAGGTGGGAACGGGAGGGGTGGAGGATGAGGTGGGAACGGGAGGGGTGCAGGGTGAGGTGGGAACGGGAGGGGTGGAGGGTGAGGTGGGGAAGGGGGAGGGTGGAGGGTGTGGTGGGGAAGGGGAGGGATGGAGGGTGTGGTGGGGAAGGGGAGGGGTGGAGGGTGAGATGGGGAAGGGGGAGGGTGGAGGGTGTGGTGGGAACGGGAGGGGTGGAGTGTGAGGTGGGGAAGGGGAGGGGTGGAGGGTGAGGTGGGGGAGGGGTGGAGGGTGAGGTGGGGAAGGGGAGGGTGGAGGGTGAGATGGGGAACAGGAGGGGGATGGAGGAGAGATAGACATTGGAGGAATTAAGAGAGGGAAAGAGAATTGCTGAAACAAGCTCCTTCCCTCTCAAACAGACAGTGAAGAGTGAAGAGTGGACACCTAGCATGCATCCCAAATAGCACGATATTCCCTATGTAGGGCACTACATTTGAGTGTGCTACAGTATAATAGTGCACTACATAGGGAATAGGGATCCGTTTGGGACACATCACCCTAGACACCTCAGGAGCCAATACCGCCAGAGTTGACATGCAGGTCAGGCTGTCAAGTGCCTCTGGGTAATGTGGGTATCTGCTTACCGCTTGCTCTGATTTGATTGTCTATTTGTCTGAAAGGTGTAGCTCTGACTCAGACTCTAACCCCACGGAGCAGCGGAGGAGTCTTGTCTGAGCTGTAGAATGTTTGAATGACTTTAAGACTTTCTTGGAGGTCTGAACTTTATCTGTGTGAATAGATGAATCTATAATTACTGTTTGCAGAGGTTTTCTGTCAATATATTTAACTATAGAACGATGCCATTTTCTTCCTATGACAGTATAACATTAGAATGTTCTGTTTTCTTTCTATGACACTATGACATTAGAATGTTCCGTTTTCTTTCTATGACACTATGACATTAGAATGTTCCGTTTTCTTTCTATGACAATATAACAATAGAATGTTCCGTTTTCTTTCTATGACACTATGACATTAGAATGTTCCGTTTTCTTTCTATGACACTATGACATTAGAATGTTCCGTTTTCTTTCTATGACAGTATGACATTAGAATGTTCCGTTTTCCTTCTATGACAGTATGACATAAGAATGTTCCGTTTTCCTTCTATGACAGTATGACATAAGAATGTTCCGTTTTCTTTCTATGACAGTATGACATTAGAATGTTCCGTTTTCTTTCTATGACAGTATAACATTAGAATGTTCCGTTTTCCTTCTATGACAGTATGACATTAGAATGTTCCGTTTTCTTTCTATGACACTATGACATTAGAATGTTCCGTTTTCTTTCTATGACACTATGACATTAGAATGTTCCGTTTTCTTTCTATGACACTATGACATTAGAATGTTCCGTTTTCTTTCTATGACACTAGAATGTTCCGTTTTCTTTCTATGACACTATGACATTAGAATGTTCCGTTTTCTTTCTATGACAATATGACATTAGAATGTTCCGTTTTCTTTCTATGACACTATGACATCAGAATGTTCCATTTTCTTTCTATGACACTATGACATTAGAATGTTCCGTTTTCTTTCTATGACAGTATAACATTAGAATGTTCCGTTTTCTTTCTATGACACTATGACATTAGAATGTTCTGTTTTCTTTCTATGACACTAGAATGTTCCGTTTTCTTTCTATGACACTATGACATTAGAATGTTCCGTTTTCTTTCTATGACAATATAACAATAGAATGTTCCGTTTTCTTTCTATGACAGTATAACATTAGAATGTTCCGTTTTCTTTCTATGACAGTATAACATTAGAATGTTCCGTTTTCCTTCTATGACAGTATGACATTAGAATGTTCCGTTTTCTTTCTATGACAGTATGACATTAGAATGTTCCGTTTTCTTTCTATGACAGTATAACATTAGAATGTTCCGTTTTCCTTCTATGACAGTATGACATTAGAATGTTCCGTTTTCTTTCTATGACACTATGACATTAAAATGTTCCGTTTTCTTTCTATGACACTATGACATTAGAATGTTCCGTTTTCTTTCTATGACACTATGACATTAGAATGTTCCGTTTTCTTTCTATGACACTATGACATTAGAATGTTCCGTTTTCTTTCTATGACACTATGACATTAGAATGTTCCGTTTTCTTTCTATGACACTATGACATTAGAATGTTCCGTTTTCCTTCTATGACAGTATGACATTAGAATGTTCCGTTTTCTTTCTATGACACTATGACATTAAAATGTTCCGTTTTCTTTCTATGACACTATGACATTAGAATGTTCCGTTTTCTTTCTATGACACTATGACATTAGAATGTTCCGTTTTCTTTCTATGACACTATGACATTAGAATGTTCCGTTTTCTTTCTATGACAGTATGACATTAGAATGTTCCGTTTTCTTTCTATGACACTATGACATTAGAAGGTTCCGTTTTCTTTCTATGACACTATGACATTAGAATGTTCCGTTTTCTTTCTATGACACTATGACATTAGAATGTTCCGTTTTCTTTCTATGACACTATGACATTAGAATGTTCCGTTTTCTTTCTATGACACTATGACATTAGAATGTTCCGTTTTCTTTCTATGACAGTATGACATTAGAATGTTTCTGCTTTGAACCCTCGGTTCTCATTAATAAAAAAACTATTTTGTGGTTGTGTGTGTATTGCAGGGTATCGCTGGGAAATCCGGACCCAGGGGACAACGTGGCCCAACGGTAGTTACCTGATAACTCATCGATCAGTCGATCCACAGTCTATTTTCTCTCTAACGTAACACTTTCTCTGACTTGCTAGATGATTGGTCTTCTCTGTGTTCCTGTAATCTAGGGTCCCCGTGGTGGAAGAGGTGCCAGGGGACCAACTGGAAAGCCAGGTGCTAAGGTCAGTTTATATCCGTCTCTTCATTTCTTCTTCATTTTTTAATCATAAATTTTTTTTTTTTACTGGTCTTAAAACCCACTTCTACAGACTGTCCTTCTCATAGTCCGAGTCCCAATTTAAATTGTATTTTAGAACCTAGCCCAGTACTGCTATTTTACCTGACTGTCTCTGTATCTGACTGTGTCTGTATCTGACTGTGTCTCTCTATCTGCTGCCTCCTCAGGGAACATCAGGTAATGACGGGCCTCCAGGTGGACCAGGAGAGAGAGTGAGTTCTAGTCTGTGTTTTTTTCCAGTCAATCCTTATAATAAAAGGGCATTGTCTTTGACCAACTTCCCTTATGAGATGCAAATCACTGAGATGTTTTTGATTTGTTTGTGAAAGAGCCCAATGGGATGGGGGGGTCATGTGTGATGAGGGTTATGGTTTTCTAAAGTTCATCATCTTCTTCTTTTATCTCAGGGACCTCAAGGACCCCAGGGGCCAGCCGGCTTCCCAGGACCTAAGGGCCCTAATGTAAGTACCCTTCCCAGATCCTAAGGGCCCTAACCTATGTACCCTTCCCAGAACCTAAGGGCCCTAACGTAAGTACCCTTCCCAGGACCCAAGGGCCCTAACGTAAGTACCCTTCCCAGGACCTAAGGGCCCTAATGTAAGTACCCTTCCCAGGACCTAAGGGCCCTAACGTAAGTACCCTTCCCAGAACCTAAGGGCCCTAACGTAAGTACCCTTCCCAGGACCCAAGGGCCCTAATGTAAGTACCCTTCCCAGAACCTAAGGGCCCTAACGTAAGTACCCTTCCCAGGACCCAAGGGCCCTAATGTAAGTACCCTTCCCAGGACCTAAGGGCCCTAACGTAAGTACCCTTCCCAAGACCTAAGGGCCCTAACGTAAGTACCCTTCCCAGAACCCAAGGGCCCTAACGGTAGTACCCTTCCCAAGACCCAAGGATCTTAACATTAGTACCCTCCCCTCTACTTTAAAATTGTTGATGGTACAAAGTACAATAGTACATGGTTATCGTTCTACTTCAACCACGTGGTCCCTACTAGCTGAACCCTGTCCATCTCATCTCCCTCAGGGCCCCCCGGGTAAAGACGGACTGCCTGGTCACCCTGGGCAGAGAGGAGAGACAGGTTTCCAGGGAAAGACTGGCCCACCTGGGCCTGGAGGTGTTGTTGGACCCCAGGTAAGGTTCAAACATGGCCGCTAATAAACATAAACATGAAACAGGGGGTCTTCTGTAGAGCATGTTTCTTGCAATACAAAGAGAGTGGGTTCGATTCCTGAGACCACCCACACGTACAAAATTATATACACGCATGACTATAAGTCACTTTGAATAAAAGCATCTGGTAAATTATTTAAAAATATATATATATCTATATTTGAATCATTGTTCTGCAATATATGCTTAAACTATTGAAATGTTTGCTGTGTTAAACCTAAGCAACATTAGCCTTGGAACATTTAAGAATAACACTATAAATAAAAATAAAAATAAGTTTGGAGATTTATATGACATATTTGAATAATCTAATGTTAGAATTAAACTATCAAGGCCTTTAAACACTTGTTGGACAATGATTGTAAAAATGAAATGCATTTTATGGTGTCTGACATAAATCCAGTCAGTTGAATTTTACGATTCCGTTACATTACTTCGAGATTGTCCCGTCTTTCAACAATCCCTGCGGGTTTGATCAAACCGCTGGTGTTTTGTCTCTGTCTGACAGGGACCAACGGGAGAGACCGGCGGCATCGGAGAGAGAGGACACCCTGGTTCCCCTGGACCCCCCGGAGAGCAAGGTTTACCTGGATCTGCTGGGAAAGAAGGAGGAAAGGTAAACAAAACTCCCCTATGACTCGACAATGGTCTCACCTGGCCAAAGCACAAGACCACGGCAAGAACATACCATTCGTAGTAAATGGGTTTTGTCTGTCTATTGAAATGTCAGAACGAGAACAATCAACAAACTTCACTGTTGTCATGGAAACCTAATAGCACTTACAGGTATCTGACCGATGACCCCCAATTGACTAAATAATGAGAATCCATCTCTTGGAGAGAAAAAAAAAGCAACAGGTTATTTTCCAAGAACCTCTTTTCATATGGCTTCTAAAATGTACTTGAAGACGATAATTATTAGATTGACATTCAAAGTGTGAATATGGAGTAGGTGGCACAGACTCTTAGGATGAGAGAGAGAAGAGAAGAGAAAAGAAGAGAGAGAGAGAGGGGAGAGAGAGCGAGAGAGGGGAGAGAGAGAGAGAAAGAGAGAGAGAGAGAGAGAGAAGAGAGAGAAGAGAGAGAGAGAGAGAGAGAGAGAGAGAGAGAGAGAGAGAGAGAGAGAGAGAGAGAGAGAGAGAGAGAGAGTAATGAAGATTGCATGACTGCTGCAGCACTCAGTACAGTAAACCTAACCTCTATGATTTAAGCTGAGAACAAACAAAGAAAGGAACAGTAAATTGACGTCCTCTTAACTTGATTATCTTGGCTCAGGATTATCTTGGCCCAGCAATATAACAGAGAGAGAGACTGGAGTGGTTTGGTGAAGTGAGAGAGGTAGAAAAGTGGTGCCATTCCAATTAACAGTCACTGGTCTATTATTCTGTACTTGAATTTCATTTCCATTTGAGTCATTTAGCAGACTCTCTTATCCAGAGCCACTACAGTAGTGAGTCATTTAACAGACTCTCTTATCCGAAGCCACTACAGGAGTGAGTCATTTAACAGACTCTCTGATCCAGAGCCACTACAGGAGTGAGTCATTTAACAGACTCTCTGATCCAGAGGTACTACAGTAGTGAGTCATTTAACAGACTCTCTGATCCAGAGCCACTACAGTAGTGAGTCATTTAACAGACTCTCTGATCCAGAGCCACTACAGTAGTGAGTCATTTAACAGACTCTCTGATCCAGAGCCACTACAGTAGTGAGTCATTTAACAGACTCTCTGATCCAGAACCACTATAGTAGTGAGTCATTTAACATACTCTCTGATCCAGAGCCACTACAGTAGTGAGTCATTTAACAGACTCTCTGATCCAGAGGTACTACAGTAGTGAGTCATTTAACAGACTCTCTTATCCGAAGCCACTACAGGAGTGAGTCATTTAACAGACTCTCTGATCCAGAGGTACTACAGTAGTGAGTCATTTAACAGACTCTCTGATCCAGAGTCACTACAGTAGTGAGTCATTTAGCAGACTCTCTGATCCAGAGCCACTATAGTAGTGAGTCATTTAACAGACTCTCTGATCCAGAACCACTACAGTAGTGAGTCATTTAGCAGACTCTCTGATCCAGAACCACTACAGTAGTGAGTCATTTAGCAGACTCTCTGATCCAGAACCACTACAGTAGTGAGTCATTTAACAGACTCTCTGATCCAGAGTCACTACAGTAGTGAGTCATTTAGCAGACTCTCTGATCCGGAGCCACTACAGTAGTGAGTCATTTAACAGACTCTCTGATCCGGAGCCACTACAGTAGTGAGTCATTTAGCAGACTCTCTGATCCGGAGCCACTACAGTAGTGAGTCATTTAACAGACTCTCTTATCCAGAGTCACTTGACAGACGTATTCAGACGTTTCATTCCATGTTGCTTGTCAAGATCAAGTGTCTGTTATTACTAAAACCAATGTAGATACAGTATAATACATACAGATACAGTATAATACATACATACAATGCAGATACAGTATAATACATACATACAATGTAGATACAGTATATTACATACATACAATGCAGATACAGTATATTACATACAGACAATGTAGATACAGTATATTACATACATACAATGCAGATACAGTATATTACATACAGACAATGCAGATACAGTATAATACATACAGACAATGTAGATACAGTATATTACATACAGACAATGTAGATACAGTATATTACATACAGACAATGTAGATACAGTATATTACATACAGACAATGTAGATACAGTATATTACATACAGACAATGTAGATACAGTATATTACATACAGACAATGCTGCACCTACAGCAATTGACAGACTACGTATTTCATGATATGACCTTGTATTCTGTCTCACCTGTTTCTCCCATCTTTCCTCCAGGGTGACCCGGGTCCTATGGGTACATCTGGAAAGGTTGGCCCAGCCGGACTCAGGGGCTTCCCAGGGCAGAGAGGTCTTCCTGGGGCTAACGTAAGACAGAGCTCCCACCCTACAGATACACCCAGCTCAAAACAGCTATCACACACAACACACACACACAACACACACACACACACACCTATCCAACCAAAAACAGAATACCCAGAAAAACTATGGTGAATCACTAAAACAATACAGAAATACACTACGGCAATAGAAGGAACAGCACGTCAGAAATCAGCTCAATGTAATTGAAGAATCCATAGAATCGAACCACTTCTGGGATAATTGCAAAACTCTAAACAAACAATAACACAAAGAGTTATCTATCCAAAACGGAGATGTATGGATAAACCACTTCTCCAATCTATTTGGCTCTATAACAAAGAACAAACAGCAAAAAACATATACATGATCAAATACAAATCTTAGAATCAAAAAGGCCTGTGGTGTTGATGGTATCCTAAATGAAATAATAAAATATACAGACCAGAAATTCCAATTGGCTATACTTAAACTCTTTAACATCATCCTTGGCTCTGGCATCTTCCCCAATATTTGAAACCAATGACTGATCTCCCCCCTCCCCCCCCCCCCCCAATCCACAAGAGTGGAGACTAATAACTACCGTGGGATATGCGTCAACAGCAACCTCAGGAAAATCCTCTGCACTATCATTATAACAGCAGACTCGTACATTTTACTCAGCAAATACACTGAGCAAATGCTTCTTTTTTTTTACAATTTTGGTGCCCAGTTGAGAGGGTTCTTCCAGGATTATAACACACCGTGGCAGAGTAAAGATTAATACACACACACACACACACACACACACACACACACAGACACACACACACACACACACACACACACACACACACACACACACACACACACACACACACACACAAACACACACACACACACACACACACACACACACACACACACACACACACACACACACACACACACACACACACACACACACACACACATGTATGCATATGCCCAGCAACACCTTTTCTTTCTGTCTTCCAGACACACATGGTTAAAAGTCTAACCCTCCCCTCCTCTCTCGTTCTCTCCTTCCAGGGTCCAGCTGGTTTGAAGGGAGGCGAAGGACCACAGGGTGCCCAAGGTCCCATCGTAAGTATGACGTTACCATGGTTACGCCATCGCTTTACGCCCCACAGAGACTTGGAGCAACACTTTTAGAGAATTGAAGAGGTTAAGCAGGTGGTTGGTCCATAATGAGGTCTGATTATAGCCTGGTAGGCTGGGAGGCAGGACAGGTGGTTGGTCCATAATGAGGTCTGATTATAGCCTGGTAGGCTGGTAGGCAGGGCAGGTGGTTGGTCCATAATGAGGTCTGATTATAGCCTGGTAGGCTGGTAGGCAGGGCAGGTGGTTGGTCCATAATGAGGTCTGATTATAGCCTGGTAGGCTGGTAGGCAGGGCAGGTGGTTGGTCCATAATGAGGTCTGATTATAACCTGGTAGGCTGGTAGGCAGGGCAGGTGGTTGGTCCATAATGAGGTCTGATTATAGCCTGGTAGGCTGGTAGGCTGGGCAGGTGGTTTATGACCGTCAGCTAGAAACTGGGGGCTGGTTTCTGTCTAGAGTGGAGTGGCTGTCTGGAGTGGAGTGGCTGTCTGGTGTGGAGTGGCTGTCTGGAGTGGAGTGGCTGTCTGGAGTGGAGTGGCTGCCTGGAGTGGAGTGGCTGTCTGGAGTGGAGTGGCTGTCTGGAGTGGAGTGGCTGTCTGGAGTGGCTGTCTGGAGTGGAGTGGCTGCCTGGAGTGGAGTGGCTGTCTGGAGTGGAGTGGCTGTCTGGAGTGGAGTGGCTGTCTGGAGTGGAGTGTCTGCCTGGAGGGGAGTGGCTGTCTGGAGTGGAGTGGCTGTCTGGTGTGGAGTGGCTGTCTGGAGTGGAGTGGCTGTCTGGAGTGGAGTGGCTGTCTGGAGTGGAGTGGCTGTCTGGAGTGGCTGTCTGGAGTGGAGTGGCTGTCTGGAGTGGCTGTCTGGAGTGGCTGTCTGGAGTGGCTGTCTGGAGTGGAGTGGCTGTCTGGTGTGGAGTGGCTGTCTGGTGTGGAGTGGCTGTCTGGTGTGGAGTGGCTGTCTGGAGTGGAGTGGCTGTCTGGAGTGGCTGTCTGGAGTGGAGTGGCTGTCTGGAGTGGAGTGGCTGTCTGGAGTGGAGTGGCTGTCTGGTGTGGAGTGGCTGTCTGGTGTGGAGTGGCTGTCTGGTGTGGAGTGGCTGTCTGGTGTGGAGTGGCTGTCTGGTGTGGAGTGGCTGTCTGGTGTGGAGTGGCTGTCTGGAGTGGAGTGGCTGCCTGGTGTGGAGTGGCTGCCTGGAGTGGAGTGGCTGTCTGGAGTGGAGTGGCTGTCTGGAGTGGAGTGGCTGTCTGGAGTGGAGTGGCTGTCTGGAGTGGCTGTCTGGTGTGGAGTGGCTGTCTGGTGTGGAGTGGCTGTCTGGAGTGGAGTGGCTGTCTGGAGTGGAGTGGCTGTCTGGTGTGGCTGTCTGGAGTGGAGTGGCGTGGCTGTCTGGAGTGGAGTGGCGTGGCTGTCTGGAGTGGAGTGGCGTGGCTGTCTGGAGTGGAGTGGCGTGGCTGTCTGGAGTGGAGTGGCTGTCTGGAGTGGAGTGGCTGTCTGGTGTGGAGTGGCTGTCTGGAGTGGAGTGGCTGTCTGGAGTGGAGTGGCTGTCTGGAGTGGAGTGGCTGTCTGGTGTGGAGTGGCTGTCTGGAGTGGAGTGGCTGTCTGTTGTGGAGTGGCTGTCTGGAGTGGAGTGGCTGTCTGGAGTGGAGTGGCTGTCTGGAGTGGAGTGGCGTGGCTGTCTGGAGTGGAGTGGCGTGGCTGTCTAGAGTGGAGTGGCTGTCTGGAGTGGAGTGGCTGTCTGGAGTGGAGTGGCTGTCTGGAGTGGAGTGGCTGTCTGGAGTGGAGTGGCTGTCTGGAGTGGAGTGGCTGTCTGGTGTGGAGTGGCTGTCTGGAGTGGAGTGGCTGTCTGGAGTGGAGTGGCTGTCTGGAGTGGAGTGGCTGTCTGGAGTGGAGTGGCTGCCTGGAGTGGAGTGGCTGTCTGGAGTGGAGTGGCTGCCTGGAGTGGAGTGGAGTGGCTGTCTGGAGTGGAGTGGCTGTCTGGAGTGGAGTGGCTGTCTGGATTGGAGTGGCTGTCTGGAGTGGAGTGGCTGCCTGGAGTGGAGTGGCTGCCTGGAGTGGAGTGGCTGTCTGGAGTGGAGTGGCTGTCTGGAGTGGAGTGGCTGCCTGGAGTGGAGTGGCTGTCTGGAGTGGAGTGGCTGTCTGGAGTGGAGTGGCTGTCTGGAGTGGAGTGGCTGTCTGGAGTGGAGTGGCTGTCTGGAGTGGAGTGGAGTGGCTGTCTGGAGTGACTACCTGGAAGGTGAGAATAGAATCTCTTACGGGTTTGAATGACAGACAGGCAGCTTTGGAGAAAGAGGGGGAGAGGAGAGGAGAGGAGAGGAGAGGAGAGGAGAGGAGAGGAGAGGAGAGGAGAGGATATGCATGGCATGCATAATGAAACTAAGAGGGTTCTTAGAACAAATGAGTGTTCAATTTGAAGCATTGTCATGTTCTAGTGTTCCAATGTGACAATGGATGGCATGCAGAACACGCTTCTGAACAAAGGAAACAATTCTGATTCTGAGGGTTCTGAATGTGCGGAGATTCTATTGAATAAGAAAAACTTGAGTGCTGAGCGACGGCTGGAAGTCCTGAAAATACATTTTTGTTTATCACAACAATGTCAGAGAAATTCACCTTCAAAGCTAATTGTATGACTCAGTAAAGTTCCTACACACTCACACAAACACTCACGCACACACACACACTCACTCACTCATACACACTCACTCACGCACTCATACACACACACTCACGCTCACGCACACATACCAGTTTGATTTTTCACTCTATGGATTTCTCGGCAGCGGATGAGTCGGCGTTCAGCTGCAGGGAGAAGTGTTTAGCGTTTAGACGTTTAGTCAGAACAGAACATGGCGTGGGTGTTCGAGTGCGTGGGTTTGTGTGTTTGTGTTTTTGTGTGTTTGTGTGTTTGTGTGTCTGCGGTTGTGTGTCTGCGGTTGTGTGTCTGTGGTTGTGTGTCTGCGGTTGTGTGTCTGTGGTTGTGTGTTTGTGTGTCTGTGGTTGTGTGTCTGTGGTTGTGTGTCTGCGGTTGTGTGTCTGCAGTTGTGTGTCTGCGGTTGTGTGTTTGTGTGTCTGTGGTTGTGTGTCTGTGGTTGTGTGTCTGTGGTTGTGTGTTTGTGTGTCTGTGGTTGTGTGTCTGTGGTTGTGTGTCTGCGGCTGTGTGTCTGTGGTTGTGTGTCTGTGGTTGTGTGTCTGTGGTTGTGTGTCTGCGGTTGTGTGTCTGTGGTTGTGTGTCTGTGGTTGTGTGTCTGTGGCTGTGTGTCTGCAGTTGTGTGTCTGTGGTTGTGTGTCTGCGGTTGTGTGTCTGTGGTTGTGTGTCTGTGGTTGTGTGTCTGTGGTTGTGTGTCTGCGGCTGTGTGTCTGTGGTTGTGTGTCTGTGGTTGTGTGTCTGTGGTTGTGTGTCTGCGGTTGTGTGTCTGTGGTTGTGTGTCTGTGGCTGTGTGTCTGCAGTTGTGTGTCTGCGGTTGTGTGTCTGTGGTTGTGTGTCTGCGGTTGTGTGTCTGTGGTTGTGTGTCTGTGGTTGTGTGTCTGCGGTTGTGTGTCTGCGGTTGTGTGTCTGTGGTTGTGTGTCTGTGGTTGTGTGTCTGTGGTTGTGTGTTTGTGTGTCTGCGGTTGTGTGTCTGTGGTTGTGTGTTTGTGTGTCTGCGGTTGTGTGTCTGTGGTTGTGTGTTTGTGTGTCTGCAGTTGTGTGTCTGCAGTTGTGTGTCTGTGGTTGTGTGTCTGTGGTTGTGTGTCTGTGGTTGTGTGTTTGTGTGTCTGCAGTTGTGTGTCTGCAGTTGTGTGTCTGCAGTTGTGTGTCTGTGGTTGTGTGTCTGTGGTTGTGTGTCTGTGGTAGTAACTGCGGGCCTGCGTGTGTGCATTAAATCCATATTGATAAATTGCCTGAATTGATGCGATAACAATGAGTAGAACAATACGTTTATAACATTCATCTGCACCAAAGTGTTTTTACATTACCTTGCAAAATACTACTACTAATTTGATGTTTGTTCACGTTAACAATCACCCATACTCACAAACTATTTCCTTATTTTATTCAATCTTTATTTAAGATTCATGCTGAGACCACAGTCTCTTTCACAGATGAGCCCTGCATGAACACATCAATAAACAATTACACAATAAATATCTATGGACACATCAATTACACTATACATATCTATGGACACATCAATTACACTATACATATCTACAGACACATCAATTACACTACACATATCTATGGACACATCAATTACACAATAAATATCTATCGACACATCAATTACACTACACATATCTATGGACACATCAATTATACTATACATATCTATCGACACATCAATTACACTATACATATCTACAGACACATCAATTACACTACACATATCTATGGACACATCAATTACACTATACATATCTACAGACACATCAATTACACTACACATATCTATAGACACATCAATTACACAATAAATATCTACAGTACCAGTCAGAAGTTTGTACACACCTGTACTCATTCCAGGGTGTTTCTTTATTTTTACTATTTTCTACATTGTAAACTATGAAAAAACATAGTAACCAAAAAAAGTGTTAAACCAATCAAAATATATTTTATATTTGAGATTCTTCAAAGTAGCCAGCCTTTTCCTTGGTGACAGCTTTGCACACTCTTGACATTCTCTCAACCAGCTTCGTGAGGAATGCTTTTCCAACAGTCTTGAAGGAGTTCCCACATATGCTGAGGACTCGTTGGCTGCTTTTCCTTCACTCTGCGGTCCAACTCATCCCAAACCATCTCACTTAGATTGAGGTCGGGTGATTGTGGAGGCCGGGGGAAGTGGCCTCCACAATCCCGGAATGGGTACTTGCATAGTTTAGCTAGCTAGCTAAACAAAGACCCATAATCCAAACTCATCCCGACTGTCACGCTCGTCGTAGCGTTGAAGAGAGGAGGACCAAGGCGCAGCGTGAAATGAATACATTCTTGATTTATTTAACGAAGACGAAAATTGAGAACACTTGACAAACTAATACAAAACAGTAAACGACGAACGTGAAGCTAATGAAAACTAATGCTGACACAAACACTACACATAGACAATAACCCACGAAATCCCTAAAGAATATGGCTGCCTAAATATGGTTCCCAATCAGAGACAATGATAAACAGCTGCCTCTAATTGAGAACCAATCTAGGCAACCATAGACATACAAAAACCTAGACCTAGAAAAAAAAACATAAACATACAAAACCCCTAGACAAGACAAAACACATAAATCGCCCATGTTACACCCTGACCTAACCAAAATAATAAAGAAAACAAAGATAACTAAGGCCAGGGCGTGACACCGACGTCTCCACAATCCCGTGATGGGTACTTGCATAGTTTAGCTAGCTAGCTAAACAAAGACCCATAATCCCTACTCATCCCGACGTTACTACCCTGCATGAATCTGCAGTTAGCTAACAAACCAGGTTCAATGTTAGCTAGCTAACATTAGGCTATAGCTAGCCAAGCAAATGGCTCTGAGATACGAATAATAAGATCACACACGTAACATTAGCTATCGAGCCAGCCAGCTAACGTTAGCTAGCTAGCTATCAGTACAATTTAACATGAAATGAAAAGACTTGATGTCAAAATTAGAAATGTGTAATATCTGAAAATGTAACTAGTTAGACTGTCTTACCCGTGGTCTGAAATCGGAGTAGATAGCCAGAGCGAATTTACCAGCTACGTCTATCAATAGTTGTTGCAGTGACATCATGACCATTATATTGAAATAGATACTTGCATAGTGGAGTCTTTTGTTAAGACATGTAGCTAGCTAGCTAAACAACGAACCATAATCTCAACTCATGACATTACTACCCTGCATAAATCTGCAGATAGCTAACCTACCAGGTTCAATGTTAGCTAGCTAGCTAACATTAGGCTATAACTAGCAATGCAAATGGCATAATAAGATCATACACGTAACGCTAGACTATCTTACCCGAATACATAATTAATGTATGGACACGTCTCCCTGTCACAGATGCCATGGTTGCCCTTAGTTTGAAGATGTAATCCGGAGACAGGTGTTTTCTCCATCTCTTTAGCTATCAGACTCTAATTCCACTGATTTCAAAACTCGGTCCTCCAGGAAGTGGAGAGGAGCACTTATGCAGTTTTACCATGCAATACATTTTTTTTTAAATCCCCGTTAGACAAGATTACCTACAGATACTGACCAGCTCAAATAGACAGAAGCCATGCTACATGGCAGACCAATCCAAACGCATCTTTTGGCATGTCCAGCCCACTCATTATCGCAGCCAATCGTGGCTAGTGGGAAGGTTGCTGGCTTTTTCTGTGGCTGAACCAACTAGGCTGGTAAATTGACAATTGGATTCCTATTTACAGATGGCATACGAGTTTGTTATTAAGGCACATGAAAGTTCACATGTTCCAGAAGGCATTTCTGCCCCCCAAAAAAACTCATTTTAATAAAGGAAAAAAAGTTTCCGTTCAAATTGCTCTCCTGGGAAGTAGTAACCCTCGACGTACGCCTAGTTTCCTAAAACTATTTCATAGTGTTGATGTCTTCACAATTATTCTACTATGTAGAAAATAGTAAAAATAAAGAAAAACAGAATGAGTAGGTGTGTCCAAACTTTTGACTGACACTGTATATGCATGTATTTTGAAAATGTTCACAAATTTATAGTAAAATTTGATGTTTCGAAGTTCATGTTTTTGTCTATTTTTCATGTTTTTGACAGATATTTGGATCGATTTCATCCATAGCTACTTGTTATGAACATTTGTTTGTAATTAATTCAAAGTGTTTCTGTGATACTCAGAGGCTGAGAAATTGGCGATTTTCAGCTAATCTGACATACAAGTATGGCTACCGATATGGGCGATATAGTCGCTGGTGCCTTCAGACTGTTAGCTGTAACTTTGACTATTAACTCAGCATCTGAAATATGAGACTCTACTATTTGTTTAGAGACATTGACTGCAAGCTAGATATGTATTTACGTTTTTTTTGTTGTTGTTATTTTTGAGTCGTAGTGTTTGCCTCACCTCTTAGGAGCCAAATCTGGGGGTGTCTTCACATCTTTTCAGGGTATATACCTCTCTGCCCAAATCAACCGCTCTGACAAATCAACCTCTGTGCCAAATTTGGTGCTTTTGTCACAAAGTGGACTATTGGGTTGACATTTTCAGCTTAGCCGCCTGCGCTCCACTAGTATACAAAATATGAATTATTTTTCATTCCTCCATATTAACACAGAAATCCTGGTCAAATGTTAAAGTTTTTTGGGGGGGTTACTAATATCTTAACAAAGACCTACCATTTCAGAAGGATAAATAAAGGGGTTCGAAATGAGTATATTTTCTACCCCCGTTGGTGCTTTTAGGGCTGGAAGAGAATTGGACTGGACCGTGTGTGACCCCATCAAATACAGAAGAAACACACTCACAGTCTCTGGTAGAGGAATGTCAATAGGGTAAAGCTTCAAAGAATCCTGTATTAATGGAGGGGTTTTGTCTGACATTTTGAATGGAAACACTGACTCACACCTGAGGTGCCGAAAGAGTGTCTCCGTTTGATGTCATTAGTTCCAGTCTAAGTTTGGAATATAATCCTACTTTGAGTCTTTGCCTTCGTTCCAATATCCCAAACTACTGCACATGGGAATGCGTGAAACTTACTCCTCAGATTGAAGTGTCGACACTTGCTCTGGCAGAATTTTTTAACTTGACTGGTAAGACGCTTCGCGAGGGCGGTCACGTGTGCTAGCAGAGCAGAGGTCCTGGGTTCGAGCGTCGGTGTGAGCCAAATCAGGAGAAAGCACTAAACGCAAAGCAAGTTGATGTCCGTTACACTAACATACCACTTATAACGCCCGATACATTACCTTCAGTCTAAATAGTATGCTTGTGTATTGGAATAAAACCCGAAAGACACTCACTCAAAGGTGCTAGAAGATCGGCTCCTGTTGATGATGATGAGGATGGTGATGAAGGTGAAGATCACCTCATGTTGATCTTGTGATGTCTTTGTTGGCTTGGTAGGGTTCTCCAGGAGAGAGAGGTGCTAGCGGTCCCGGAGGTGCCATCGGTCTTTCAGGACGCACCGGACCTCAAGGAGGTCCTGGACCAGCCGGAGAGAAGGGAGGCCCGGTGAGTACACACACACACACACACACACACACACCTGGACATATATCTTCAATATCTACCTTTTAATATTGCAAACTCTTTTACTGTATCTGGTCGTGTTACTATCAGAGGATGAAGGATAAGAGATGTTCTTGTCTATTATGGCCACATGTTGACTCGTTCTCCCCTGTCCCCACAGGGAGAGAAAGGCCCCGTGGGACCAGCTGGTCGTGACGGTATCCAAGGTCCTGTTGGTCTTCCTGGCCCTGCAGGCCCCCAAGGCCCCCCTGGAGAGGACGGAGACAAGGTAATACTGTAGACGATCCTCTGTGGCCCCCCTGGAGAGGACAGGGACAAGGTAATACTGTAGACGGTCCTCTGTGGCCCCCCTGGAGAGGACAGGGACAAGGTAATACTGTAGACGGTCCTCTGTGGCCCCCCTGGAGAGGACAGGGACAAGGTAATACTGTAGACGGTCCTCTGTGGCCCCCCTGGAGAGGACAGGGACAAGGTAATACTGTAGACGGTCCTCTGTGGCCCCCCTAGAGAGGACAGGGACAAGGTAATACTGTAGACGGTCCTCTGTGGCCCCCCTGGAGAGGACAGGGACAAGGTAATACTGTAGACGGTCCTCTGTGGCCCCCCTGGAGAGGACAGGGACAAGGTAATACTGTAGACGGTCCTCTGTGGCCCCCCTAGAGAGGACAGGGACAAGGTAATACAGTACACGATCCTCTGTGGCCCCCCTGGAGAGGACAGGGACAAGGTAATACTGTAGACGGTCCTCTGTGGCCCCCCTGGAGAGGACAGGGACAAGGTAATACTGTAGACGGTCCTCTGTGGCCCCCCTGGAGAGGATGGGGACAAGGTAATACTGTAGACGGTCCTCTGTGGCCCCCGTAGAGAGGACAGGGACAAGGTAATACTGTAGACGATCCTCTGTGGCCCCCCTGGAGAGGACAGGGACAAGGTAATGCTGTAGACGGTCCTCTGTGGCCCCCCTGGAGAGGACAGGGACAAGGTAATACTGTAGACGGTCCTCTGTGTCCCCCCTGGAGAGGACAGGGACAAGGTAATACTGTAAATGGTCCTCTGTGGCCCCCCTGGAGAGGACAGGGACAAGGTAATGCTGTAGACGGTCCTCTGTGGCCCCCCTGGAGAGGACAGGGACAAGGTAATACTGTAGACGGTCCTCTGTGGCTCCCTAGAGAGGACAGGGACAAGGTAATGCTGTAGACGGTCCTCTGTGGCCTCCCTGGAGAGGACAGGGACAAGGTAATACTATCGACGATCCTCTGTGGCCCCCCTGGAGAGGACAGGGACAAGGTAATACTATCGACGATCCTCTGTGGCCCCCCTAGAGAGGACAGGGACAAGGTAATACTATCGACGATCCTCTGTGGCCCCCCTGGAGAGGACAGGGACAAGGTAAAACTGTAGACGGTCCTCTGTGGCCCCCCTGGAGAGGACAGGGACATGGTAATACTATCGACGATCCTCTGTGGCCCCCCTGGAGAGGACAGGGACAAGGTAATACTATCGACGATCCTCTGTGGCCCCCCTGGAGAGGACAGGGACAAGGTAATACTGTAGACGGTCCTCTGTGGCCCCCCTGGAGAGGACAGGGACAAGGTAATACAGTACACGGTCCTCTGTGGCTCCATTGGTTGAGCATGGAGCTTGCAACACCTGGATCGTGGGTTCAATTGCCGCTGGAAACATATATGCATGGATGACTTTTAAGTCATTTTGGATAAAAGCATCTGCTACATGGCATATTTATTACTGTACCATATAGTGCAGTAATGTAGTATAGTACTGTACAGTATAGTGCAGTAATGTAGTATAGTACTGTACAATATAGTGCAGTAATGTAGTATAGTACTGTACATTATAGTGCAGTAATGTAGTATAGTACTGTACAATATAGTTCAGTAATGTAGTATAGTACTGTACAGCATAGTTCAGTAATGTAGTATAGTACTGTACAGTATAGTGCAGTAATGTAGTATAGTACTGTACAGTATAGTTCAGTAATGTAGTATAGTACTGTACCATATAGTGCAGTAATGTAGTATAGTACTGTACAGTATATGTAGTATAGTACTGTACAATATAGTTCAGTAATGTAGTATAGTACTGTACAGTATAGTTCAGTAATGTGGTATAGTACTGTACAGTATAGTGCAGTAATGTAGTATAGTACTGTACAGTATAGTTCAGTAATGTAGTATAGTACTGTACAGTATAGTGCAGTAATGTAGTATAGTACTGTACAGTATAGTGCAGTAATGTAGTATAGTACTGCGCGGTATAGTTCAGTAATGTAGTATAGTGATGTACAGTACAGTTCAGTAATGTGGTACAGTATGGTGCAGTAATGTAGCATAGTATAGTAGCACAGTGCGGTAATGTGGAACAGTACTATACATTACAGTTCAGGAATGCTGTATAGTATAGTGCAGTACTGTAGTATAGTACAGTACAACGTAGTAGTGTAGTGTAGCATTGTAGTATAGTTCAGGAATGTAGTATAATACTGTACGGTATAGCTCAGCAGGGTAGTATATTATAGTAGTATAGTTAAGTAATATAGTACAGTACTGTACAGCACAGTGCAGTAATGTAGTATAGTATAGTTCAGTAATGTGGTATAGCACTGCACAGTATAGTGCAGTGGTGTGGTTTAGTATAGTAGTATAGTACTGTACAATATAGTGCATTAGTGTATTTTAGTATAGTACCGTACAGTATAGTGCAGTGATGTACTGTATTATGGTATAGTAGTATAATACTGTACTGTATTGTGCAGTAGTCTAGTATAGTATAGTAATATAGTACTGTGCAGTATAGTGCAGTAGTGTAGTTCAGTATAGTACTGTACCGTATAGTGTAGTAGTATATTATAGTGGTGTAGTACTGTACCGTATAGTGTAGTAGTATATTATAGTGGTGTAGTACTGTACCGTATAGTGTAGTAGTATATTATAGTGGTGTAGTACTGTACCGTATAGTGTAGTAGTATATTATAGTGGTGTAGTACTGTACAGTATAGTTCAGTAGTGTAGTATAGTATAGTGGTATAGTACTATACAGTATAGTGCAGTAGTGTAGTATTAGTGGTATGGTACTTTACAGTATAGTGCAGTAGTGTAGTATAGTATAGTGGTGTAGTACTGTACAGTATAGTTCAGTAGTGTAGTATAGTATAGTGGTATAGTACTGTACAGTATAGTGCAGTAGTGTAGTATTAGTGGTATGGTACTTTACAGTATAGTGCAGTAGTGTAGTATAGTATAGTGGTATAGTACTGTACAGTATAGTTCAGTAGTGTATTATAGTATATTGGTATAGTACTGTACAGTATAGTGCAGTAGTGTAGTGTACCTGTACAGTATAGTGCAGTAGTGTAGTGTACCTGTACAGTATAGTGCAGTAGTGTAGTGTACCTGTACAGTATAGTGCAGTAGTGTAGTACTGTGCAGTATAGTATAGTAGTGTAGTACTGTGCAGTATAGTGCAGTAGTGTAGTACTGTGCAGTATAGTATAGTAGTGTAGTACTGTGCAGTATAGTATAGTAGTTTAGTACTGTGCAGTATAGTATAGTAATTTAGTACTGTGCAGTATAGTATAGTAGTTTAGTACTGTGCAGTATAGTATAGTAGTTTAGTACTGTGCAGTATAGTATAGTAATTTAGTACTGTGCAGTATAGTATAGTAGTTTAGTACTGTGCAGTATAGTATAGTAGTTTAGTACTGTGCAGAATAGTATAGTAGTTTAGTACTGTGCAGTATAGTATAGTAGTTTAGTTCTGTGCAGTATAGCATAGTAATTTAGTACTGTGCAGTATAGTGTAGTAGTATAGTACTGTGCAGTATAGTATAGTAGTTTAGTACTGTGCAGAATAGTATAGTAGTTTAGTACTGTGCAGTATAGTATAGTAGTTTAGTTCTGTGCAGTATAGCATAGTAATTTAGTACTGTGCAGTATAGTGTAGTAGTATAGTACCGTACAGTATAGTGCAGTGATGTACTGTATTATGGTATAGTAGTATAATACTGTACTGTATTGTGCAGTAGTCTAGTATAGTATAGTAATATAGTACTATACAGTATAGTGCAGTAGTGTAGTTCAGTATAGTACTGTACCGTATAGTGTAGTAGTATATTATAGTGGTGTAGTACCGTACAGTATAGTGCAGTGATGTACTGTATTATGGTATAGTAGTATAATACTGTACTGTATTGTGCAGTAGTCTAGTATAGTATAGTAATATAGTACTGTGCAGTATAGTATAGTAGTTTAGTACTGTGCAGTATAGTATAGTAGTTTAGTACTGTGTAGTATAGTATAGTAGTTTAGTACTGTGCAGTATAGTGCAGTTGTGTAGTATGTGGGTTAGGAGTGTTACATTGCAGATATTATTTGTGTCGATGACTTTCTATGACATGTTAAGTTATGGTGATGGATTGGTGTGAAAATGTTTTAGCAGAGGCAGCTGTATGCACATGTGCGTGCACACACACACACACACACACACACACACACACACACACACACACACACACACACACACACACACACACACACACACACACACACACACACACACCCATCACACATTTCAGATCCCTGTCACGTCCTCCATAGCGTTAGCGTGACAGTGGGAGTGCCAATAGAGGGATAGACCGAGCCAAGTAATCAATTAATTGCAAACACCAACCCAGGGTCTTTGTTGTCCAATCAAATTAAAATCTCCACAAATAATATTTACCACCTAATCACAGTAAAGGTGACAGTTGGAAAATATTGGACTCGACTAAACAGCGAGGCAGAAATGATTTTATGAGGAGCTAAAATAAAATGAGGACTTCAAGCGTCTTTAAGTCCTTAGCGCTATACAGTATAAAGACAATGTATATAGGTATCATTATCACAAGTGTTGTTGTGTGTTTCTGTCCCAGGGAGAGGTTGGTGAGCCTGGCCAGAAGGGAAGCAAAGCAGACAAGGGTGAACAGGTGAGTTCTCATCAAATGTTCCTTGTGTGGGAAATGTCTAGAGAAACTTCACCAGGAATCAGAGAAAAGCCTGTACTGGTGTGCAGAGCAGAAGATGAGAAATCATCCAAGGAAGTCACCCAGAGACCCCGACCAAAACATATATGCAATTCCCGAAATGTGGTTTTCCATCAGAAGTTTTTGTCATGTTATTTCAGTCACTGACAGTCACTCAATTAGTCCATGTCGGTCCCCCCAAAAATGTGATTGCTAAATTTGTCTGGCCAGCTATCTAAACTTGTAGTAATCATGACCGAATATCCACCGGGCACGCAGAGCATGTGCCCAGGAGCCCTCATTGATTTTGTTAGTCACTCCTCACTCAGATATCATATTAACATGGTGTAAGTCAAGGTCAAAATGTGTATAGTCGCAGGAAATTAGCTCTAAAATGGGGGAAATATAAATTGCTCTGCCCCAGAGCAAAAGGTGTAGAATTACAGAAAAATTGCTTTAAAAAGACAAAACACTGCTAATTTTTCTCTAAACTCCATGGCGACATTTTTGGGGGAATTGCAGAGAATGTACTTTAAATCTTTTCTTCTCTACTGTCAGTCCAGTGGGGGGGGGGGGGGCACTAAAATGTTTTGCTGCGAGGTGGGGACCCCCCAAACAAATCTCGCTAGGGCCAGCCCTGCTGTCACCTCAAATGACCTTAAGGTTGTCCATTGCTGGTGACAGCTCATTTAGAATCATAAAAGTAACCACAGATAAATGTTCTGCGCTTTAGCATGTGAAGACACTGTCACTAACTCTCTGTCTCTGTCCTTGTTGTTAACCCTCTCTGTCTCGGTGGTGGTGAACAGGGTCCTCCTGGTCCATCTGGTCTTCAAGGTGTCATCGGAGCTCCTGGTCCCGCCGTGAGTATTAATTCACCTTTAACCTCTCACCAAACGCATCAACCCTGAACCCACACCCCTCAGCTCAGCCCTCAACTCACCCCTCTCTTGTTATTCCACTGCAACCACGCAGTACAACCACACAGTACAACCTCGCAGTACAACTACACAGTACAACTACACAGTACAACTACACAGTACAACCACACAGTACAACCACACAGTACAACCTCGCAGTACAACTACACAGTACAACTACACAGTACAACTACACAGTACAACCACACAGTACAACTACACAGTACAACTACACAGTACAACTACACAGTACAACCACACAGTACAACTACACAGTACAACTACACAGTACAACTACACAGTACAACCACACAGTACAACCACACAGTACAACCACACAGTACAACTACACAGTACAACCACACAGTACAACCACGCAGTACAACTACACAGTACAACAACACAGTACAACCACGCAGTACAACCACACAGTACAACCACACAGTACAACCACACAGTACAACCGCCAATATAGCCACACTAATTTAGCCACACCAACACCAATATAGTCACAACCAATACCAATATAGTCACACCAACACCAATATAGTCACACCAACACCAATATAGTCACACCAACACCAATATAGTCACACCAATACCAATATAGTCACACCAACACCAATATAGTCACAACCAATACCAATATAGTCACACCAACACCAATATAGTCACACCAACACCAAAAAAAGTCACACCAACACCAATATAGTCACACCAATACCAATATAGTCACACCAACACCAATATAGTCACACCAATACCAATATAGTCACACCAATACCAATATAGTCACACCAACACCAATATAGTCACACCAACACCAATATAGTCACACCAACACCAATATAGTCACACCAATACCAATATAGTCACACCAACACCAATATAGTACAACTACACAGTACAACCACACAGTACAACCACACAGTACAACCGCCAATATAGCCATACTAATTTAGCCACACCAACACCAATATAGTCACAACCAATACCAATATAGTCACACCAACACCAATATAGTCACAACCAATACCAATATAGTCACACCAACACCAATATAGTCACACCAACACCAATATAGTCACACCAACACCAATATAGTCACACCTATACCAATATAGTCACACCAACACCAATATAGTCACAACCAATACCAATATAGTCACACCAACACCAATATAGTCACACCAACACCAATATAGTCACACCAACACCAATATAGTCACACCAACACCAATATAGTCACACCAACACCAATATAGTCACACCAATACCAATATAGTCACACCAACACCAATATAGTCACACCAACACCAATATAGTCACACCAATACCAATATAGTCACACCAATATAGTCACACCAATACCAATATAGTCACACCAACACCAATATAGTCACACCAACACCAATATAGTCACACCAACACCAATATAGTCACATCAACACCAATATAGTCACACCAACACCAATATAGTCACACCAACACCAATATAGTCACACCAATACCAATATAGTCACACCAATATAGTCACACCAATACCAATATAGTCACACCAACACCAATATAGTCACACCAACACCAATATAGTCACACCAACACCAATATAGTCACATCAACACCAATATAGTCACAACCAATACCAATATAGTCACACCAACACCAATATAGTCACACCAACACCAATATAGTCACACCAACACCAATATAGTCACACCAACACCAATATAGTCACACCAACACCAATATAGTCACACCAATACCAATATAGTCACACCAACACCAATATAGTCACACCAACACCAATATAGTCACACCAAAACCAATATAGTCACACCAACACCAATATAGTCACACCAACACCATTATAGTCACACCAACACCAATATAGTCACACCAACACCAATATAGTCACACCAACACCAATATAGTCACACCAACACCAATATAGTCACATCAATACCAATATAGTCACACCAATACCAATATAGTCACATCAACACCAATATAGTCACACCAACACCAATATAGTCACACCAACACCAATATAGTCACACCAACACCAATATAGTCACACCAATACCAATATAGTCACACCAACACCAATATAGTCACACCAACACCAATATAGTCACACCAACACCAATATAGTCACACCAACACCAATATAGTCACACCAACACCAATATATTCACACCAACACCAATATAGTCACACCAATACCCATATAGTCACACCAACACCAATATAGTCACACCAATACCCATATAGTCACACCAACACCAATATAGTCACACCAATACCAATATAGTCACACCAACACCAATATAGTCACACCAACACCAATATAGTCACACCAACACCAATATAGTCACACCAATACCAATATAGTCACACCAACACCAATATAGTCACACCAACACCAATATAGTCACACCATCTCTCTTAATAACACTGTATTAGACCTTAGCATCACCCCCCTCCACACTCTGTTCCCTGTCCAGTGTTCAGAGAGCATTTCATTACACAGCTCAGTGCTGCAGGTGATCAGGACAGTAATATTACCTGTCCAGTAGTCAGAGAGCATTTCATTACACAGCTCAGTGCTGCAGGTGATCAGGACAGTAATATTACCTGTCCTGTAGTCAGAGAGCATTTCATTACACAGCTCAGTGCTGCAGGTGTTCAGGACAGTAATATTACCTGTCCTGTAGTCAGAGAGCATTTCATTACACAGCTCAGTGCTGCAGGTGATCAGGACAGTAATATTACCTGTCATATTATTAGATCATTACTAGGCCTTCATCCCAATTGGCACCCTATTCCCTATATGCTAACGGCCCTGGTCAAAAGTAGTCCACTACATAGGGAATAGGTTTCTATTTACGGACATCGCCTAGGCCTCTGTCTGGTGGGGCAATGACCTGCCTACTGAGACACACTGCCAGAGCCAGGTGGCACTCCCAGCCTAAATATGATCCAAATCTGATTATATCAAATTATCAAGCTGACTGGCTGCAGCTGTGACTTCGGTTGGAGTCGTTTATCTTCTTCATTACCCAGATGCCCAAGACCAAAACTACCTTTGTATTGTATGAGAGTAGAACAACAAGACTAGGGAAATACTACAACAAGACTACAGAGAGACTACAACAAGACTAGGGAAATACTACAACAAGACTATAGAGAGACTACAACAAGACTAGAGAGAGACTACTAGAGAGAGACTACAACAAGACTAGAGAGAGACTACAACAAGACTACAGCAAAACTACAACAAGACTATAGGGAGACTACAACAAGACTACAGCAAGACTATAGAAAGACTACAACAAGACTACAACAAGACTATAGAGAGACTACAACAAGACTAGAGAGAGACTACAACAAGACTAGAGAGAGACTACAGCGAGACTAGAGAGAGACTACAGCGAGACTAGAGAGAGACTACAGCGAGACTAGAGAGAGACTACAACAAGACTACAACAAGACTACAGCGAGACTAGAGAGAGACTACAGCGAGACTAGAGAGAGACTACAGCGAGACTAGAGAGAGACTACAACAAGACTACAGCAAGACTACAACAAGACTACAGCAAGACTACAGCGAGACTACAGCGAGACTAGAGAGAGACTACAGCGAGACTATAGAGAGACTACAACAAGACTAGAGAGAGACTACAGCGAGACTATAGAGAGACTACAACAAGACTACAGCAAGACTACAGCGAGACTACAACAAGACTAGAGAGAGACTACAGCGAGACTACAACAAGACTACAGCAAGACTAGAGAGAGACTACAGCAAGACTACAGCGAGACTACAACAAGACTAGAGAGAGACTACAACAAGACTATAGAGAGACTACAACAAGACTACAGCGAGACTACAACAAGACTAGAGAGAGACTACAGCGAGACTAGAGAGAGACTACAATAAGACTAGAGAGAGACTACAACAAGACTAGAGAGAGACTACAGCGAGACTAGAGAGAGACTACAGTGAGACTACATCGAGACTACAGCAAGACTACAACAAGACTATAGAAAGACTACAACAAGACTAGAGAGAGACTCCAACAATACTAGAGAGAGACTACCACAAGACTAGAGAGAGACTATAACAAGACTACAACAAGACTACATCAAGACTAGAGAGAGACTACAGCGAGACTAGAGAGAGACAACAACAAGACTAGAGAGAGACTACAACAAGACTATAGAGAGACTACAACAAGACTACAGCAAGACTAGAGAGAGACTACAGCGAGACTACAGCGAGACTACAACAAAACTACAGCGAGACTACAACAAAACTACAGCGAGACTACAACAAGACTATAGAAAGACTACAACAAGACTAGAGAAAGACTACATCGAGAGTAGAGAGAGACTACAGCGAGAATACAACAAGACTATAGAAAGACTACAACACGACTAGAGAGAGACTACAACAAGACTAGAGAGAGACTACAACAAGACTATAGAAAGACTACAAAAAGACTAGAGAGAGACTACATCGAGACTACAGCGAGACTACATCGAGACTACAGCGAGACTACAACAATACTATAGAAAGACTACAACAAGACTAGAGAGAGACTACATCGAGACTAGAGAGAGACTACAAAAAGACTACAACAAAACTACAGCGAGACTCCAGCGAGACTACAGCGAGACTACAGCGAGACTATAGAAAGACTACAACAAGACTACAAAAAGACTATACAAAGACTAAAACAAGTCTACAGCGAGACTACAACAAGACTAAAACAAGTCTACAGCGAGACTACAACAAGACTAAAGAGAGACTACAACAAGACTACAGCGAGACAACAACAAGACTATAGAGAGACTACAACAAGACTAGAGAGAGACTACAACAAGACTAAAGAGAGACTACAACAAGTCTACAGCGAGACTACAACAAGACTAAAGAGAGACTACAACAAGACTACAGCGAGACAACAACAAGACTATAGAGAGACTACAACAAGACTACAGCAAGACTAGAGAGAGACTACAACAAGACTACAGCAAGACTAGAGAGAGACTACAACAAGACTACAACAAAACTACAGCGAGACTACAACAAGACTATAGAAAGACTACAACAAGACTAGAGAAAGACTACAACAAGACTACAACAAGACTACAAAAAGACTATAGAAAGACTAAAACAAGTCTACAGCGAGACTACAACAAGACTACAGAGAGACTAGAGAGAGACTAAAACAAGTCTACAGCGAGACTACAACAAGACTAAAACAAGTCTACAGCGAGACTACAACAAGACTATAGCGAGAACATATGGTTAGGATGTTTAAGCAAAGAAAGATCAGCCCCTGAACATCTTTAAGAGACCTGTAGATACAGATTTGTCCCTGACTTTCAAAGCTGTGTCCACTGAGAAGAGAGTTGTAATAGTTAGCTAAAGTCTTACTGTTAGAGAGACACCACACTAACAACACAACACACCTACACACACTACTGTGTTCCCCCTAGACTACACACCACACTAACAACACGTGTCCACTGAGAAGAGAGTTGTAATAGTTAGCTAAAGTCTTACTGTTCCCTTGAAACAGCAACCGTCTCTCAAACCTCTACATGATGTCTCAGTCCTGCAGTAAGCCTCTACACTAGTCTCACAAGCCATACTCCACAGTCGTCCATGTACTGGGCTGTTATTCTGGCCAAGCAAAACTATCATATCTCAAATTACACCCTATTTCCCTTCCCTTTTATAGTGCATTACTACCCAAAGGCTTCTGGTCAAAAGTAGTGCACTACATAGCTAATAGGGTGCCGTTTAGGGCGTACCCTACTTCAACTCAGGTCAGATCCAAAACACAGAATTCTGCCTATTCCCGCCCCCTAAAGGCAACCCATTGCAACACAACACAACCCCTCAGCCTCCACCTACTCACTGTCTCAGCTCTCTCTCTCTCTCTCTCTCTCTCTCTCTCTCTCTCTCTCTCTCTCTCTCTCTCTCTCTCTCTCTCTCTCTCTCTCTCTCTCTCTCTCTCTCTCTCTCTCTCAGCTCTCTCAGCTCTCTCTCTCTCTCTCTCTCTCTCTCTCTCTCTCTCTCTCTCTCTCTCTCTCTCTCTCTCTCTCTCCCTCTCTCTCTCTCTCTCTCTCTCTCTCTCTCTCTCTCACATGGTGCTCCCACAGATTAAGTCAGCACATTTCAGCTCCTCACCTCCTCTCAGGCCTCCAGCTAGAATACTTGTACTGATTCCACCAACTCTTGACTTCTGACCTCTGCCTTCCAGGGTAGTGATGGTGAGTCGGGACCCAGAGGTCAGCAGGGTATGTTTGGCCAGAAGGGAGACGAAGGATCCAGAGGATTCCCTGGGCTACCTGGACCCATCGGACTGCAGGTACGACTACACATCATACACACTGCACACACACAGTACAACCCAAGTTGTCATTGTTGCAGGTAGACAACATTGTATCCATATTATCACGTGCTCTTTACGCAGGTATGATTACAGATTTAGTACTGGCCGTGTATGAGTTTAACTTTAAACAACGAATATTTACATCACAACACATTACCTGGAATGACATTCACTCTCACGGGTGGCCAAAAATAACAAACTGAACCACACGCCCCCAAAAGTCACGCCTCTAACTCTTATGATAGGCTGCCACCGCTACATTTCCCTCCCACTGCCATGCAATGTGAATGTGCATGTTAAAGCAATTTAGAACATTTCATTCGATACAACAACAAAAAAATCTCATTGATCTGTCAAATTCATAATTTAATTTCAGACAAATTTAGAATAGAATAGAATAGAATAGGTTAAATGTGAAGCTCAACCAGTCTGCTCCTAATGCAGACAGTGCAGACACACACACAGCTATTGCTCCTAATGCAGACAGTGCAGACACACACACAGCTATTGCTCCTAATGCAGACAGTGCAGACACACACACAGCTATTGCTCCTAATGCAGACAGTGCAAACACACACACAGCTATTGCTCCTAATGCAGACAGTGCAGACACACACACAGCTATTGCTACTAATGCAGACAGTACTGAACATCCATCTCCATACAGTCCACTTTCTAGCTGGCATTCTGTCTGTGGACTAATGTTACTGGGAGGGTCTCCATTGGTTTCCAGTCATTCTGTCTGTGGACTAATGTTAATGGGAGAGTCTCCATTGGTTTCCAGTCATTCTGCCTGTGGACTAATGTTAATGGGAGAGTCTCCATTGGTTTCCAGTCATTCTGCCTGTGGACTAATGTTACTGGGAGAGTCTCCATTGGTTTCCAGTCATTCTGCCTGTGGACTAATGTTAATGGGAGAGTCTCCATTGGTTTCCAGTCATTCTGCCTGTGGACTAATGTTAATGGGAGAGTCTCCATTGGTTTCCAGTCATTCTGCCTGTGGACTAATGTTACTGGGAGAGTCTCCATTGGTTTCCAGTCATTCTGCCTGTGGACTAATGTTACTGGGAGAGTCTCCATTGGTTTCCAGTCATTCTGCCTGTGGACTAATGTTAATGGGAGAGTCTCCATTGGTTTCCAGTCATTCTGCCTGTGGACTAATGTTAATGGGAGAGTCTCCATTGGTTTCCAGTCATTCTGCCTGTGGACTAATGTTAATGGGAGAGTCTCCATTGGTTTCCAGTCATTCTGCCTGTGGACTAATGTTAATGGGAGAGTCTCCATTGGTTTCCAGTCATTCTGCCTGTGGACTAATGTTACTGGGAGAGTCTCCATTGGTTTCCAGTCATTCTGCCTGTGGACTAATGTTAATGGGAGAGTCTCCATTGGTTTCCAGTCATTCTGTCTGTGGACTAATGTTAATGGGAGAGTCTCCATTGGTTTCCAGTCCTTCTGCCTGTGGACTAATGTTACTGGGAGAGTCTCCATTGGTTTCCAGCCAAATTCCATTATAATCAACACAGTAATGTTTGGGCCCCAGGGCCTTCCCAGACCTACATGACAACACAAGGACCTAACAAAATGTTCTAACAAAAGCTCTGACAGCACACACACACACACTCGCACGCACGCACACACGCACACACACACACACCCATACACACACACACACACACACATACATACACACGCAAAACCATACACACACACACACGCCCGTGCACGCACACACACACACATGCACGCACGCACGCACACACGCACACACACACACACACAGACACCCATACACACACTCCTGATACATCTTTTTGTCATTTGAGGAAGACTGAAATGCATCAGTTCAGACCGAATGAATCCATAAACGTTGACTTTATGCGTTGGCATTTCCCTTCTCTTTCTGCAGCGCTGCTCAGTCAATGGAAATACTGTCAGAAGAGTCATCAAAATGTGATATTTTACTCATCTATATCTCTGTCCCTCCCGAGCCTCAGCATACGCTTGGTGTTAGTCACTACCAATGCAAACACATCCCTGCCTTTTGAAATAACAACTTTCAGCTATCACATCACAGCCATTAATACCCACCCAGTCTGGAATCATTATTAATTCAACAGAACAGATGATTGTAGAGAGCGCACACACACACACACACACACACACACACACACACTCAATGTTTACAGTGGCTGACGGATGTTTTATATCAAAGGATAGCTTATCATTGAAATAGTTGAGACAACCTGCACTGAGCTGCTCTATTAAAAGTCAATGTCAGAATAACAGCATTATCACAACAACACTATCACAACAACGTTATCGTAACACCGTTATCATATCAACATTGTCACGTCGACATTATCAGAATAGCATTCTCTTGACATTGTTAAAATGTCATTACCATAGCCGTATTATACTAACAGCATTATCGTAACGCCATTATCACCGCAACCTTATCACAACAGCATTGTCACGGCAACAGTTTCATACCAACATTATCATAAAAACGTTATCATAGTAAGTAACAATAAGTAACAATACAGCATTATCGTAACAGCATTGTCAGAATAACACTATCTCGACATTATCGCAGCAGTATCACAACAACATTAGCATCACATCGTTATCATAACTGCATTATCGTATCATTATCATTAAACATTTTGTTTGTGTTATTATCACAACGTTATCATAATAAAAACATTTCATAACAACATTACCACACAACATAATCATAACAACATTATCACACAACATAATCATAACAACATTACCACACAACATAATCATAACAACATTACCACACAACATAATCATAACAACATTACCACACAACATAATCATAACAACATTACCACACAACATAATCATAACAACATTACCACACAACATAATCATAACAACATTACCACACAACATAATCATAACAACATTACCACACAACATAATCATAACAACATTACCACACAACATAATCATAACAACATTATCACACAACATAATCATAACAACATTACCACACAACATAATCATAACAACATTACCACACAACATAATCATAACAACATTATCACACAACATAATCATAACAACATTACCACACAACATAATCATAACAACATTACCACACAACATAATCATAACAACATTATCACACAACATAATCATAACAACATTACCACACAACATAATCATAACAACATTATCACACAACATAATCATAACAACATTACCACACAACATAATCATAACAACATTATCACACAACATAATCATAACAACATTACCACAAAACATAATCATAACAACATTATCACACAACATAATCATAACAACATTATCACACAACATAATCATAACAACATTACCACACAACATAATCATAACAACATTATCACACAACATAATCATAACAACATTACCACACAACATAATCATAACAACATTATCACACAACATAATCATAACAACATTACCACAAAACATAATCATAACAACATTATCACACAACATAATCATAACAACATTACCACACAACATAATCATAACAACATTATCACACAACATAATCATAACAACATTACCACACAACATAATCATAACAACATTACCACACAACATAATCATAACAACATTACCACACAACATAATCATAACAACATTACCACACAACATAATCATAACAACATTACCACACAACATAATCATAACAACATTACCACACAACATAATCATAACAACATTACCACACAACATAATCATAACAACATTACCACACAACATAATCATAACAACATTACCACACAACATAATCATAACAACATTACCACACAACATAATCATAACAACATTACCACACAACATAATCATAACAACATTATCACAATAACATTAGCACATTCTATTCACCTGCTTGGCCTTGGTCTTTATCTAATTCTTAAGGCATTGGTAATAATGGTATGCAAGTGATAGAGGTTTCAGTCTTCACTGTGTTTATAATGGCAGAGGTTTCAGTCTTCACTGTGTTTATAATGGCAGAGGTTTCAGTCTTCACTGTGTTTATAATGGCAGAGGTTTCAGTCTTCACTGTGTTTATAATGGCAGAGGTTTCAGTCTTCACTGTGTTTATAATGGCAGAGGTTTCAGTCTTCACTGTGTTTATAATGGCAGAGGTTTCAGTCTTCACGGTGTATATAATGACAGAGGTTTCAGTCTTCACTGTGTTTATAATGACAGAGGTTTCAGTCTTCACTGTGTTTATAATGACAGGGTTTCAGTCTTCACTGTGTTTATAATGGCAGAGGTTTCAGTCTTCACTGTGTTTATAATGGCAGAGGTTTCAGTCTTCACTGTGTTTATAATGACAGAGGTTTCAGTCGTCACTGTGTTTATAATGGCAGAGGTTTCAGTCTTCACTGTGTTTATAATGGCAGAGGTTTCAGTCTTCACTGTGTTTATAATGACAGAGGTTTCAGTCTTCACTGTGTTTATAATGGCAGAGGTTTCAGTCTTCACTGTGTTTATAATGGCAGAGGTTTCAGTCTTCACTGTGTTTATAATGACAGAGCTTTCAGTCTTCACTGTGTTTATAATGGCAGAGGTTTCAGTCTTCACTGTGTTTATAATGGCAGAGGTTTCAGTCTTCACTGTGTTTATAATGGCAGAGGTTTCTGTCTTCACTGTGTTTGTAAAGGCAGAGGTTTCAGTCTTCACTGTGTTTATAAGGACAGAGGTTTCAGTCTTCACTGTGTTTATAATGGCAGAGGATTCAGTCTTCACTGTGTTTATAATGGCAGAGGTTTCAGTCTTCACTGTGTTTATAATGGCAGAGGTTTCAGTCTTCACTGTGTTTATAAGGGCAGAGGTTTCAGTCTTCACTGTGTTTATAATCACAGTTTCAGTCTTCACTGTGTTTTTTAATGGCAGAGGTTTCAGTCTTCACTGTGTTTATAATGGCAGAGGTTTCAGTCTTCACTGTGTATGTAATGACAGAGGTTTCAGTCTTCACTGTGTTTATCATGACAGAGGTTTCAGTCTTCACTGTGTTTATAATGACAGAGGTTTCAGTCTTCACTGTGTTTATAATGGCAGAGGTTTCAGTCTTCACTGTGTTTATAATGGCAGAGGTTTCAGTCTTCACTGTGTTTGTAATGGCAGAGGTTTCAGTCTTCACTGTGTTTATAATGACAGAGGTTTCAGTCTTCACTGTGTTTATAATGGCAGAGGTTTCAGTCTTCACTGTGTTTATAATGGCAGAGGTTTCAGTCTTCACTGTGTTTATAATGGCAGAGGTTTCAGGCTTCACGGTGTATATAATGACAGAGGTTTCAGTCTTCACTGTGTTTATAATGACAGAGGTTTCAGTCTTCACTGTGTTTATAATGACAGAGGTTTCAGTCTTCACTGTGTTTATAATGACAGGGTTTCAGTCTTCACTGTGTTTATAATGGCAGAGGTTTCAGTCTTCACTGTGTTTATAATGGCAGGGGTTTCAGTCTTCACTGTGTTTATAATGACAGAGGGTTTCAGTCTTCACTGTGTTTATAAGGACAGAGGTTTCAGTCTTCACTGTTTATAATGGCAGAGGTTTCAGTCTTCACTGTGTTTATAATGGCAGAGGTTTCAGTCTTCACTGTGTTTGTAATGACAGAGGTTTCAGTCTTCACTGTGTTTGTAATGACAGAGGTTTCAGTCTTCACTGTTTATAATGGCAGAGGTTTCAGTCTTCACTGTGTTTATAATGGCAGAGGTTTCAGTCTTCACTGTGTTTATAATGGCAGAGGTTTTAGTCTTCACTGTGTTTGTAAAGGCAGAGGTTTCAGTCTTCACTGTGTTTATAATGACAGAGGTTTCAGTCTTCACTGTGTTTATCATGACAGAGGTTTCAGTTCACTGTGTTTATAATGACAGAGGTTTCAGTCTTCACTGTGTTTTTTAATGACAGAGGTTTCAGTCTTCACTGTGTTTATAATGACAGAGGTTTCAGTCTTCACTGTGTTTATAATGACAGAGGGTTCAGTCTTCACTGTGTTTATAAGGGCAGAGGTTTCAGTCTTCACTGTGTTTAAAATGACAGAGGGTTTCAGTCTTCACTGTGTTTATAATGACAGGGGGTTTCAGTCTTCACTGTGTTTATAATGGCAGAGGTTTCAGTCTTCACTGTGTTCATAATGGCAGAGGTTTCAGTCTTCACTGTGTTTATAATGGCAGAGGTTTCAGTCTTCACTGTGTTTATAATGGCAGAGGTTTCAGTCTTCACTGTGTTTATAATGGCAGAGGTTTCAGTCTTCACTGTGTTTATAATGGCAGAGGTTTCAGTCTTCACTGTGTTTATAATGGCAGAGGTTTCAGTCTTCACGGTGTATATAATGACAGAGTTTTCAGTCTTCACTGTGTTTATAATGACAGAGGTTTCAGTCTTCACTGTGTTTATAATGACAGGGTTTCAGTCTTCACTGTGTTTATAATGGCAGAGGTTTCAGTCTTCACTGTGTTTATAATGGCAGAGGTTTCAGTCTTCACTGTGTTTATAATGACAGAGGTTTCAGTCGTCACTGTGTTTATAATGGCAGAGGTTTCAGTCTTCACTGTGTTTATAATGGCAGAGGTTTCAGTCTTCACTGTGTTTATAATGACAGAGGTTTCAGTCTTGACTGTGTTTATAATGGCAGAGGTTTCAGTCTTCACTGTGTTTATAATGGCAGAGGTTTCAGTCTTCACTGTGTTTATAATGACAGAGCTTTCAGTCTTCACTGTGTTTATAATGGCAGAGGTTTCAGTCTTCACTGTGTTTATAATGGCAGAGGTTTCAGTCTTCACTGTGTTTATAATGGCAGAGGTTTCTGTCTTCACTGTGTTTGTAAAGGCAGAGGTTTCAGTCTTCACTGTGTTTATAAGGACAGAGGTTTCAGTCTTCACTGTGTTTATAATGGCAGAGGATTCAGTCTTCACTGTGTTTATAATGGCAGAGGTTTCAGTCTTCACTGTGTTTATAATGGCAGAGGTTTCAGTCTTCACTGTGTTTATAAGGGCAGAGGTTTCAGTCTTCACTGTGTTTATAATCACAGTTTCAGTCTTCACTGTGTTTTTTAATGGCAGAGGTTTCAGTCTTCACTGTGTTTATAATGGCAGAGGTTTCAGTCTTCACTGTGTATGTAATGACAGAGGTTTCAGTCTTCACTGTGTTTATCATGACAGAGGTTTCAGTCTTCACTGTGTTTATAATGACAGAGGTTTCAGTCTTCACTGTGTTTATAATGGCAGAGGTTTCAGTCTTCACTGTGTTTATAATGGCAGAGGTTTCAGTCTTCACTGTGTTTGTAATGGCAGAGGTTTCAGTCTTCACTGTGTTTATAATGACAGAGGTTTCAGTCTTCACTGTGTTTATAATGGCAGAGGTTTCAGTCTTCACTGTGTTTATAATGGCAGAGGTTTCAGTCTTCACTGTTTATAATGGCAGAGGTTTCAGTCTTCACTGTGTTTATAATGGCAGAGGTTTCAGTCTTCACTGTGTTTGTAATGACAGAGGTTTCAGTCTTCACTGTGTTTGTAATGACAGAGGTATCAGTCTTCACTGTTTATAATGGCAGAGGTTTCAGTCTTCACTGTGTTTATAATGGCAGAGGTTTCAGTCTTCACTGTGTTTATAATGGCAGAGGTTTTAGTCTTCACTGTGTTTGTAAAGGCAGAGGTTTCAGTCTTCACTGTGTTTATAATGACAGAGGTTTCAGTCTTCACTGTGTTTATCATGACAGAGGTTTCAGTTCACTGTGTTTATAATGACAGAGGTTTCAGTCTTCACTGTGTTTTTTAATGACAGAGGTTTCAGTCTTCACTGTGTTTATAATGACAGAGGTTTCAGTCTTCACTGTGTTTATAATGACAGAGGGTTCAGTCTTCACTGTGTTTATAAGGGCAGAGGTTTCAGTCTTCACTGTGTTTAAAATGACAGAGGGTTTCAGTCTTCACTGTGTTTATAATGACAGGGGGTTTCAGTCTTCACTGTGTTTATAATGGCAGAGGTTTCAGTCTTCACTGTGTTCATAATGGCAGAGGTTTCAGCCTTCACTGTGTTTATAATGGCAGAGGTTTCAGTCTTCACTGTGTTTATAATGGCAGAGGTTTCAGTCTTCACTGTGTTTATAATGGCAGAGGTTTCAGTCTTCACTGTGTTTATAATGGCAGAGGTTTCAGTCTTCACTGTGTTTATAATGGCAGAGGTTTCAGTCTTCACGGTGTATATAATGACAGAGGTTTCAGTCTTCACTGTGTTTATAATGACAGAGGTTTCAGTCTTCACTGTGTTTATAATGACAGGGTTTCAGTCTTCACTGTGTTTATAATGGCAGAGGTTTCAGTCTTCACTGTGTTTATAATGGCAGAGGTTTCAGTCTTCACTGTGTTTATAATGACAGAGGTTTCAGTCGTCACTGTGTTTATAATGGCAGAGGTTTCAGTCTTCACTGTGTTTATAATGGCAGAGGTTTCAGTCTTCACTGTGTTTATAATGACAGAGGTTTCAGTCTTGACTGTGTTTATAATGGCAGAGGTTTCAGTCTTCACTGTGTTTATAATGGCAGAGGTTTCAGTCTTCACTGTGTTTATAATGACAGAGCTTTCAGTCTTCACTGTGTTTATAATGGCAGAGGTTTCAGTCTTCACTGTGTTTATAATGGCAGAGGTTTCAGTCTTCACTGTGTTTATAATGGCAGAGGTTTCTGTCTTCACTGTGTTTGTAAAGGCAGAGGTTTCAGTCTTCACTGTGTTTATAAGGACAGAGGTTTCAGTCTTCACTGTGTTTATAATGGCAGAGGATTCAGTCTTCACTGTGTTTATAATGGCAGAGGTTTCAGTCTTCACTGTGTTTATAATGGCAGAGGTTTCAGTCTTCACTGTGTTTATAAGGGCAGAGGTTTCAGTCTTCACTGTGTTTATAATCACAGTTTCAGTCTTCACTGTGTTTTTTAATGGCAGAGGTTTCAGTCTTCACTGTGTTTATAATGGCAGAGGTTTCAGTCTTCACTGTGTATGTAATGACAGAGGTTTCAGTCTTCACTGTGTTTATCATGACAGAGGTTTCAGTCTTCACTGTGTTTATAATGACAGAGGTTTCAGTCTTCACTGTGTTTATAATGGCAGAGGTTTCAGTCTTCACTGTGTTTATAATGGCAGAGGTTTCAGTCTTCACTGTGTTTGTAATGGCAGAGGTTTCAGTCTTCACTGTGTTTATAATGACAGAGGTTTCAGGCTTCACTGTGTTTATAATGGCAGAGGTTTCAGTCTTCACTGTGTTTATAATGGCAGAGGTTTCAGTCTTCACTGTGTTTATAATGGCAGAGGTATCAGTCTTCACTGTGTTTATAATGGCAGAGGTTTCAGTCTTCACTGTGTTTATAATGGCAGAGGTTTCAGTCTTCACTGTGTTTGTAATGGCAGAGGTTTCAGTCTTCACTGTGTTTATAATGGCAGAGGTTTCAGTCTTCACTGTGTTTATAATGGCAGAGGTTTCAGTCTTCACTGTGTTTATATTGGCAGGGGTTTCAGTCTTCACTGTGTTTATAATGACAGAGGGTTTCAGTCTTCACTGTGTTTATAAGGACAGAGGTTTCAGTCTTCACTGTTTATAATGGCAGAGGTTTCAGTCTTCACTGTGTTTATAATGGCAGAGGTTTCAGTCTTCACTGTGTTTGTAATGACAGAGGTTTCAGTCTTCACTGTGTTTGTAATGACAGAGGTTTCAGTCTTCACTGTTTATAATGGCAGAGGTTTCAGTCTTCACTGTGTTTATAATGGCAGAGGTTTCAGTCTTCACTGTGTTTATAATGGCAGAGGTTTTAGTCTTCACTGTGTTTGTAAAGGCAGAGGTTTCAGTCTTCACTGTGTTTATAATGACAGAGGTTTCAGTCTTCACTGTGTTTTTCATGACAGAGGTTTCAGTTCACTGTGTTTATAATGACAGAGGTTTCAGTCTTCACTGTGTTTTTTAATGACAGAGGTTTCAGTCTTCACTGTGTTTATAATGACAGAGGTTTCAGTCTTCACTGTGTTTATAATGACAGAGGGTTCAGTCTTCACTGTGTTTATAAGGGCAGAGGTTTCAGTCTTCACTGTGTTTAAAATGACAGAGGGTTTCAGTCTTCACTGTGTTTATAATGACAGGGGGATCAGTCTTCACTGTGTTTATAATGGCAGAGGTTTCAGTCTTCACTGTGTTCATAATGGCAGAGGTTTCAGTCTTCACTGTGTTTATAATGGCAGAGGTTTCAGTCTTCACTGTGTTTATAATGGCAGAGGTTCCAGTCTTCACTGTGTTTATAATGACAGGGTTTCAGTCTTCACTGTGTTTATAATGGCAGAGGTTTCAGTCTTCACTGTGTTTGTAATGACAGAGGTTTCAGTCTTCACTGTGTTTATAATGACAGGGTTTCAGTCTTCACTGTGTTTATAATGGCAGAGGTTTCAGTCTTCACGGTGTATATAATGACAGAGGTTTCAGTCTTCACTGTGTTTATAATGACAGAGGTTTCAGTCTTCACTGTGTTTATAATGACAGAGGTTTCAGTCTTCACTGTGTTTATAATGACAGGGTTTCAGTTTTCACTGTGTTTATAATGACAGAGGTTTCAGTCTTCACTGTTTATAATGGCAGAGGTTTCAGTCTTCACTGTGTTTATAATGGCAGAGGTTTTAGTCTTCACTGTGTTTGTAAAGGCAGAGGTTTCAGTCTTCACTGTGTTTATAATGACAGAGGTTTCAGTCTTCACTGTGTTTATCATGACAGAGGTTTCAGTTCACTGTGTTTATAATGACAGAGGTTTCAGTCTTCACTGTGTTTTTTAATGACAGAGGTTTCAGTCTTCACTGTGTTTATAATGACAGAGGTTTCAGTCTTCACTGTGTTTATAATGACAGAGGGTTCAGTCTTCACTGTGTTTATAAGGGCAGAGGTTTCAGTCTTCACTGTGTTTAAAATGACAGAGGGTTTCAGTCTTCACTGTGTTTATAATGACAGGGGGTTTCAGTCTTCACTGTGTTTATAATGGCAGAGGTTTCAGTCTTCACTGTGTTCATAATGGCAGAGGTTTCAGTCTTCACTGTGTTTATAATGGCAGAGGTTTCAGTCTTCACTGTGTTTATAATGGCAGAGGTTCCAGTCTTCACTGTGTTTATAATGACAGGGTTTCAGTCTTCACTGTGTTTATAATGGCAGAGGTTTCAGTCTTCACTGTGTTTGTAATGACAGAGGTTTCAGTCTTCACTGTGTTTATAATGACAGGGTTTCAGTCTTCACTGTGTTTATAATGGCAGAGGTTTCAGTCTTCACTGTGTTTGTAATGACAGAGGTTTCAGTCTTCACTGTGTTTATAATGGCAGAGGTCTCAGTCTTGACTGTGTTTATAAGGGCAGAGGTTTCAGTCTTCACTGTGTTTATAATGACAGAGGTTTTTTTTTTATTTTTTTTTATTTTACCAGGTAAATTGACTGAGAACACGTTCTCATTTGCAGCAACGACCTGGGGAATAGTTACAGGGGAGAGGAGGGGGATGAATGAGCCAATTGTAAACTGGGGATTATTAGGTGACCATGATGGTTTGAGGGCCAGATTGGAAATTTAGTTTCAGTCTTCACTGTGTTTATAATGACAGAGGTTTCAGTCTTCACTGTGTTTTTTAATGACAGAGGTTTCAGTCTTCACTGTGTTTATAATGGCAGAGGTAAATAAATTAGCTCTCTCTCCAATGACCAACATAAATCAACTATATGACCATAATGTTTCTCATATAGTGTCACGATGACTGATATTCCTGTCAGTTCAGTTTGAAACGAACCTATTACAACTTTATTGTTACGCCCTCATATCAATTACAGTACTCCCTCTCTCCCACTTTCTCTCTCTCTGTGTCTCTGTCTCTGTTTCTCTCTCTCTCTCCTCGCTTGCTCGCTCTCTCTCTTCTCTCTCTCTCTCTCCCTCTCTCTCTCTCTCTCTCTCTGTCTCTCTGTTTCTGTCTCTCTCTTTCTGTCTCTCTCTGTCTCTCTCTCTGTTTCTCTCTCTGTCTCTCTGTCTCTCTCTCTCTTCTCCCTCTCCCTCTCTCTCTCTCCCTCTCTCCCACTTTCTCTCTCTCTGTGTCTCTGTCTCTGTTTCTCTCTCTCTCCTCTCTCGCTCTCTCTCTTCTCTCTCTCTCTCTCTCTCTCTCTCCCTCTCTCTCTCCCTCTCTCCCTCTCTCTCTCTCTGTCTCTGTCTCTCTCTTTCTGTCTCTCTCTTTCTGTCTCTCTCTCTGTCTCTCTCTCTGTTTCTCTCTCTGTCTCTCTCTCTCTCTCTTCTCCCTCTCTCTCTCTCCCTCTCTCCCTCTCTCTCTCTCTGTCTCTGTCTCTCTCTTTCTGTCTCTCTCTCTGTTTCTCTCTCTGTCTCTCTCTCTGTCTCTCTCTCTGTTTCTCTCTCTGTCTCTCTCTCGCTCTATATGTCTCTCTCTCGCTCTCTTTGCAACACAAGAAAACAACTGATTGTCTTCAGCTAGCTTTAGTTCCTGTTTCCTGTGGATGTTGACAAATCACATCGCAGCTTGTAATTTAGATGGTGTGATTGCAGCCAGGCCTCCCGTAGACCATAATTACCTAGGTGTTCCTGCTGAATAATTATGTCTTTATTCTGCAAGAGTTTTCGGTTTGTTCATGTGTTCAATATGAACACACACACACACACACAAACCCACCCAAGCACACACACACACGCACGCACGCACGCACACACACACACACACACACACACACACACACACACACACACACACACACACACACACACACACACACAAACCCACACAAGCACACACACACACACACACACACACACACACAAACCCACCCAAGCACACACACACACACACACACACACACACACACACACACACACACACACACACAGTATTATGCTGCAGTGCGATGCGTGTTTATAATGAACACTCTGAACACTCAGTTGTACAAAAGCATGCATTTCTAATGAATGTTTGAGTTCATTTCTGTTATGCTACACTATGATAAATATGTCATTTAAAATATCTATATTGTGTAATCAGTGTTATTGATATGTTGTTTGGAAAGTTAGATAAAATAGTGTAATGAAAAAGTCAAGAGCTGCCCGTATCCATTTCAAATCGATATCATCATTGTGGACCACGATGCATTATTCAGTGTGAACACGTCTTTGTTGTTGAGTATTAAAGAGCGTCTCTCCTTTTATTTTTCTCAGGGTCTGCCTGGTACATCAGGAGAGAAGGGAGAGAACGGGGACGTCGGCCCAATGGTGAGGCAGCCATTTTGGAATCACACCAGAGTACAGACGTCCAAGTAGATCCAAACCGCTTGATTGGATACGGCCTGTTGTGATGTCACGGTCTTAATGTTTATTGTTTGTTGTTTATGTTGACGTGGTGTTATTGTTGATTGTTTACGTTGACCTGGTGTTATTGTTGAGTGTTTATGTTGACACGGTGTTATTGTTGATTGTTTACGTTGACATGCTGTTATTGTTTATTGTTTACATTGACATGGTGTTATTGTTGCTTGTTTATGTTGACATGCTGTTATTGTTGATTGTTTACATTGACAGGGTCCACCTGGTCCTCCAGGTCCCAGAGGTCCCCAGGGTTCTAGTGGATCTGACGTAAGTGTCTGAATATTCAATATTATTATTCTGAATAGTTTAACATGGCATTACACCAGAGTATATTATTATTATGAATAGTTTAACATGTCATTATACTAGAGTATATTATTCTGAATAGTTTAACATATCATTACACTAGAGTATATTATTATTATGAATAGTTTAACATATCATTACACTAGAGTATATTATTACGAATAGTTTAACATGTCATTACAGTAGAGTATATTATTATGAATCGTTTAACATATCATTATACTAGAGTATATTATTCTGAATAGTTTAGCATGTCATTACAGTAGAGTATATTGTTATGAATAGTTTAACATGTCATTACAGTAGAGTATATTATTATGAATAGTTTAACATATCATTATACTAGAGTATATTATTATGAATAGCTTAACAAATCATTACACTAGCGTATATTATTATGCATAGTTTAACATGTCATTACACTGCATGCTGCTCCATACCCTGTGTTATGATGACCTGGCGTTTTTTATGATTGATTGATTGATTGGTTGGTTATTTGGTTGGTTGGTGGTTTAATTGGTTGATTGGTTGATGTATTGATTGATTTGTTGATTGGTTGATTGGATGATTGGTTGACTGGATGACTGATTGGTTGACTGGATGACTGATTGGTTGGTTATTTGGTTGGTTGGTGGATTAATTGGTTGGTTGGTTGGTTAATGTAGTGATTGATTGGTTGATTGGTTGGATGGTTGATTGATTGATTGGTTGATTGACTGGACAGTTGGTTGGTTGGTGGATTGATTGATTGGTTGTTTTGTATCCTATCCACAGGGTGCCCAAGGCCCTCCTAGTGGATTCATTGGTTGGTTGGTTAATGTAGTGATTGATTGGTTGATTGATTGATTGATTGGTTGTTTTGTATCCTATCCACAGGGTGCCCAAGGCCCTCCTGGTGGAGTGGGTTCAATGGGAGGTAATGGAGAAAAAGGAGAGAGCGGTGAAGCCGGCAACCCGGGACCATCCGGAGAGCCTGGTGGTGGAGTAAGTATCCCGTTTGATTCAAATACAGAAAATCTTTAAAAAATGTCATTCAATAAATGATAATTAGAACAGATAAAACAGGGAAAACAACACAACATTTATTAGTGTATAGTATTTTCATTTATGTTTAGCAGTGTGTGATTAGGTTACAAATCGAGGTTGTTCCTATTTTGTAATTGCAGCTGTAATTGAACATTGTTTTTTTTTGTGACAGTCACAGTAGAGAATCCTTCCTCTTACTGCGTCCCCTTCTGATGACTCACAGCTTAGGGGAAAGACGGGGCGTTCTCTTCACACGTCATCATTATCACAGTCATGGTTTAGACAGTCTCAGCTCTGAACTATTCATCACAACAACAGTGGGAAGTTAATAACTGATCTGGGACCAGGCTATGACAGGGGGGAGTTAAGGTATAACTGATCTGGGACCAGGCTATGGCAGGGGGAAGTTAATAACTGATCTGGGACCAGGCTATGACAGGGGGAAGTTAATAACTGATCTGGGACCAGGCTATGACAGGGGGAAGTTAAGGTATAACTGATCTGGGACCAGGCTATGACAGGGGGAAGTTAATAACTGATCTGGGACCAGGCTATGACAGGGGAAGTTAAGGTATAACTGATCTGGGACCAGGCTATGACAGGGGGAAGTTAAGGTATAACTGATCTGGGACCAGGCTATGACAGGGGGAAGTTAATAACTGATCTGGGATCAGGCTATGACAGGGGAAAGTTAAGGTATAACTGATCTGGGATCAGGCTATGACAGGGGGAAGTTAATAACTGATCTGGGACCAGGCTATGACAGGGGGAAGTTAATAACTGATCTGGGACCAGGCTATGACAGGGGGAAGTTAAGGTATAACTGATCTGGGATCAGGCTATGACAGGGGGGAGTTAATAACTGATCTGGGATCAGGCTATGACAGGGGGAAGTTAAGGTATAACTGATCTGGGACCAGGCTATGACAGGGGGAAGTTAAGGTATAACTGATCTGGGACCAGGCTATGACAGGGGGAAGTTAAGGTATAACTGATCTGGGACCAGGCTATGACAGGGGGAAGTTAATAACTGATCTGGGACCAGGCTATGACAGGGGGAAGTTAATAACTGATCTGGGATCAGGCTATGACAGGGGGAAGTTAATAACTGATCTGGGACCAGGCTATGACAGGGGGAAGTTAATAACTGATCTGGGACCAGGCTATGACAGGGGGGAGTTAATAACTGATCTGGGATCAGGCTATGACAGGGGGAAGTTAAGGTATAACTGATCTGGGACCAGGCTATGACAGGAGGAAGTTAATAACTGATCTGGGATCAGGCTATGACAGGGGGAAGTTAATAACTGATCTGGGACCAGGCTATGACAAGGGGAAGTTAAGGTATAACTGATCTGGGACTAGGCTATGACAGGGGGAAGTTAATAACTGATCTGGGACCAGGCTATGACAGGGGGAAGTTAAGGTATAACTGATCTGGGACCAGGCTATGACAGGGGGAAGTTAATAACTGATCTGGGACCAGACTATGACAGGGGGAAGTTAAGGTATAACTGATCTGGGACCAGGCTATGACAGGGGGAAGTTAAGGTATAACTGATCTGGGATCAGGCTATGACAGGGGGAAGTTAAGGTATAACTGATCTGGGATCAGGCTATGACAGGGGGAAGTTAAGGTATAACTGATCTGGGACCAGGCTATGACAGGGGGGAGTTAAGGTATAACTGATCTGGGACCAGGCTATGACAGGGGAAGTTAATAACTGATCTGGGACCAGGCTATGACAGGGGGAAGTTAAGGTATAACTGATCTGGGACCAGGCTATGACAGGGGGGAGTTAAGGTATAACTGATCTGGGACCAGGCTATGACAGGGGGAAGTTAAGGTATAACTGATCTGGGACCAGGCTATGACAGGGGAAGTTAATAATTGATCTGGGACCAGGCTATGACAGGGGGAAGTTAATAACTGATCTGGGACCAGGCTATGACAGGGGGAAGTTAATAACTGATCTGGGACCAGGCTATGACAGGGGGAAGTTAATAACTGATCTGGGACCAGGCTATGACAGGGGGAAGTTAATAACTGATCTGGGACCAGGCTATGACAGGGGGAAGTTAATAACTGATCTGGGACCAGGCTATGACAGGGGGAAGTTAAGGTATAACTTCTAGTCTGGCTGGTCCTTACTGGGGTTTCCTCCATAGGAAATACTTGGGCCGGCAGCTTGGTCAATCCATATTTTCGAATTGTTCATTGCCCAGCAGAGCATTTGGTTATGATCATTGATTATCCCTTCCCCTCCCAGAAAGATAATAAATTAGGATCAATATCATAGATTACAGCTGTGCTTCCATCCAACCCCAGACCCATTAAATTCATATCAGAGCGTTGATCATTGATTGTTGGCTGTGCTGTGGTTTGTGGTTGTGTAGTGCTGTCAGGTTTAATCAGTACAGAACACTAGTCCCTGATAGGACTCTCTGGCTTGTCACGCAAATGACACCCATGTTCCCTATTCAGGGCATTAATTTTGACCAGAGCCATAGGGGACGTAGACCCTTTCTCCTCCTCTACTCAGCGTCCGTCACAGCATATCGACACGGCTGTCTGCTCCTCTATCTGTTTACAGTGTCAGAACGAAACAGACAGTGACAGGTAGGGAGGGAACAGACAGGGACAGATAGGGACAGGTAGGGAGGGAACAGGGACAGATAGTGACAGGTAGGGAGGGAACAGACAGGGACAGATAGTGACAGGTAGAGAGGGAACAGACAGGGACAGATAGTGACAGGTAGGGAGGGAACAGACAGGGACAGATAGTGACAGGGACAGATAGTGACAGGTAGAGAGGGAACAGACAGGGACAGATAGTGACAGGTAGGGAGGGAACAGACAGGGACAGATAGTGACAGGTAGAGAGGGAACAGACAGGGACAGATAGTGACAGGTAGGGAGGGAACAGACAGGGACAGATAGTGACAGATAGTGACAGGTAGGGAGGGAACAGGGACAGATAGTGACAGGGACAGATAGTGACAGGTAGGGAGGGAGCAGACAGGGACATATAGTGACAGGTAGGGAGGGAACAGACAGGGACATATAGTGACAGGTAGGGAGGGAACAGACAGGGACAGATAGTGACAGGTAGGGAGGGAACAGACAGGGACAGATAGTGACAGATAGGGAGGGAACAGACAGGGACAGATAGTGACAGGTAGAGAGGGAACAGACAGGGACAGATAGTGACAGGTAGGGAGGGAACAGACAGGGACAGATAGTGACAGGTAGAGAGGGAACAGACAGGGACAGATAGTGACAGGTAGGGAGGGAACAGACAGGGACAGATAGTGACAGGTAGAGAGGGAACAGACAGGGACAGATAGGGACAGATAGTGACAGGTAGGGAGGGAACAGACAGGGACAGATAGTGACAGGTAGAGAGGGAACAGACAGGGACAGATAGTGACAGGTAGGGAGGGAACAGACAGGGACATATAGTGACAGGTAGAGAGGGAACAGGGACAGATAGTGACAGGTAGGGAGGGAACAGGGACAGATAGTGACAGGGACAGATAGTGACATGTAGGGAGGGAGCAGACAGGGACATATAGTGACAGGTAGGGAGGGAACAGACAGGGACATATAGTGACAGGTAGGGAGGGAACAGACAGGGACAGATAGTGACAGATAGGGAGGGAACAGGGACAGATAGTGACATGGGCAGATAGTGACAGGTAGGGAGGGAACAGGGACAGATAGTGACAGGTAGGGAGGGAACAGACAGGGACATATAGTGACAGGTAGGGAGGGGACAGACAGGGATAGATAGTGACAGGTAGAGAGGGAACAGACAGGGACAGATAGTGACAGGTAGGGAGGGAACAGACAGGGACAGATAGTGACAGGTAGAGAGGGGACAGACAGGGACAGATAGTGACAGGTAGGGAGGGAACAGGGACATATAGTGACAGGTAGAGAGGGAACAGACAGGGACAGATAGTGACAGGTAGGGAGGGAACAGACAGGGACAGATAGTGACAGATAGTGACAGGTAGGGAGGGAACAGGGACATATAGTGACAGGTAGAGAGGGAACAGACAGGGACAGATAGTGACAGGTAGGGAGGGAACAGGGACAGATAGGGACAGGTAGGGAGGGAACAGGGACAGATAGGGACAGGTAGGGAGGGAACAGGGACAGATAGTGACAGGTAGGGAGGGAACAGACAGGGACATATAGTGACAGGTAGAGAGGGAACAGACAGGGACAGATAGTGACAGGTAGGGAGGGAACAGACAGGGACAGATAGTGACAGGTAGAGAGGGAACAGACAGGGACAGATAGTGACAGGTAGGGAGGGAACAGGGACAGATAGTGACAGGTAGAGAGGGAACAGACAGGGACAGATAGTGACAGATAGTGACAGGTAGGGAGGGAACAGGGACAGATAGTGACAGGTAGGGAGGGAACAGGGACATATAGTGACAGGTAGAGAGGGAACAGACAGGGACAGATAGTGACAGGTAGGGAGGGAACAGACAGGGACAGATAGTGACAGGGACAGATAGTGACAGGTAGAGAGGGAACAGGCAGGGACAGATAGTGACAGGTATGGAGGGAACAGACAGGGACAGATAGTGACAGGTAGAGAGGGAACAGACAGGGACAGATTGTGACAGGTAGGGAGGGAACAGGGACAGATAGTGACAGGTAGAGAGGGAACAGACAGGGACAGATAGTGACAGATAGTGACAGGTAGGGAGGGAACAGGGACATATAGTGACAGG
>NC_074690.1:1998378-2037037 GCF_029448725.1 Salvelinus fontinalis
CTCTCTCTCCCTCTAATGACTGTCTCTCCCCCTCTCCTCTCTCCCTCTCTCTCTCTCTCTCTCTCTCTCTCTCTCTCTAGGGACCCGTTGGCTTCCCTGGAGACCCAGGTCCCCCTGGAGAGCCTGGAGTTGGTGTAAGTACTACGGGGATATATAAAGGGAATGTCATGATGCATCACAGGAGGGAAGCTAGGCAGAGACCTCTTAGACAGTATAAATGTAATGAATTGAAGTGTAACAGTAGATTATGATCGATGCTAGCAAAAAGGAAGAGATCTCGCATGTTATATCAACTTAGAAAGTGATATCCTGACTTGTCTTTCTGTTGTATCTCCTCAGGGATTGGATGGCTTGGCCGGAGACAAGGGAGATGACGGAGACGCTGGTCAGCCAGTAAGTTTTGATTTATTTAACCAGGAAAATACCCTTGAGGCTATAGGATTGTGATGTTGCTGTTAGTGAGGAGAGAAAAAATAAGTAGGGAGTAGTCTTGTACACAAATACACGATATATACACCATTATGTGGACACCTCTTTAAATGAGTCGATTCGGCTATTTCAGCCACACCCGACTGCTGACAGGTGTATAAAATTGAGCGCACAGCCATGCAATCTCCATAGACAAGCATTAGAATAGCCTCACTGAAGAGTTCAGTGATGCCACCTTTACAACAAGTCAGTTTGTCAAATGTCGTAGTTCCAGTGAAGGGAAATCTTAACGCTACAGAATGCAATGACATTCTAGACGATTCTGTGCTTCCAACTTTGTGGCAACAGTTTGGGGACGGCCCTTTCCTGTTTCAGCATGACAATGCCTCTGTGCACAAAGCGAGTTCTATACAGAAATTGTTTGTCGACCTCGGTGTGGAAGAACTTGACTGGCTTGCACAGAGCCCTAACCTCAACCCCATCGAACACCTTTGAGATGAATTAGAACACCGACTGCGAGCGGTGTTCCAGGCCTATCTATTTATGTAGTTATTGATTTACCAAGCTAAAAACACGGAACCTAGCGCTAGCTAGCTGCTGGGAGGATGTTGTTAATGGACGAGTGGGCGAGTGACTGACTTTTTTCAGTTTTTCTGGGGCTACAGCTAAAGATGCAGGTGTCATTTGGTTGGCTAGCGAGAAATGTGAATCACGTTGCTAGCTAGCGACTCTGAACTTGAAATGACTGTTAACCACAGTTAGAATATCTCTTAGTTGTCAATCAAATGTATTTGGCATCGATCAAACGGGCGGGCGGGTAGGCAAGTTCCCATTCAGGTGTAAAATCGGCGGTTGGGACAAGCATGCATTGGCAGGAACGGCGAGCAGGCTACAGTACTATTCCCCACTGTCTATCAGTGCAATGATGACAAGTTTGAGAGGGTTTTCCTACTGTACTGTTCCCTCGTTAGATTTTAGCTCATCTTGCTTTGGCTAGCATTAGTTGTTGATCTTGTTGTTGGGGGTTTAATGTCAGCCACTCGTCCAATGACAACATCCTCCCAGCAGCTAGCTAGCTAGCGTTAGGCTCCCGATTGGTGCAGCGGTCTAAGGCACTGCATCTCAGTGCAAGAGGCGTCACTACAGTCCTTGGTTCAAATCCAGGCTGTATCACATCTGGCCGTGATTGGCAGTCCCATAGGGCGGCGCACAATTGGCCAAGCGCCATCCGGGTTTGGCCAGGGTAGGCCGTCATTGTAAATAAGAATTTGTTCTTAACTGACTTGCCTGGTTAAATAAAGGTAGCTTTTTTAAAAATGCATAACTGAGGGAGAGAGAGACTATGTTTTCATGGTGGTTTGATCAATAGGAATGTAAAGTTCCCCAAATGTAAGAGGACTCCCGTGGTATTTACATATTTGCAGAAATCCATTCAGGTGTATTTTGTTAAATGCTTTCTAATGATCTAATTTCGTTCTGTTGCTGCTGCCTGTAAAAACACCCTCCAGTTCAAAGTGAATGATGACAGGCTTGTGTGGCAAATAGCTTATTTCTTGTTGTTGATGATGTTGTTGTTTAGGATGATGTTGTTGTTGTTGTTGTTGTTGTTGTTGTTGTTGTTGTTGTTGTTGTTGTGGTACCTATTGTAACTGGTTGGGGTGTGTTGTTGTTGTTGTTGTTGTTGTTGTGGTACCTATTGTAACTGGTCGGGGGGTGTTGTTGTTGTGGTACCTATTGTAACTGGTCGGGGGGTGTTGTTGTTGTGGTACCTATTGTAACTGGTCGGGGGGTGTTGTTGTTGTGGTACCTATTGTAACTGGTCGGGGGGTGTTGTTGTTGTTGTGGTACCTATTGTAACTGGTCGGGGGGTGTTGTTGTTGTTGTGGTACCTATTGTAACTGGTCGGGGGGTGTGTTGTTGTTGTTGTGGTACCTATTGTAACTGGTCGGGGGGTGTTGTTGTTGTTGTTGTTGTTGTTGTTGTTGTGGTACCTATTGTAACTGGTCGGGGGGTGTTGTTGTTGTTGTTGTTGTTGTTGTTGTTGTTGTTGTTGTGGTACCTATTGTAACTGGTCGGGGGGTGTTGTTGTTGTTGTTGTTGTTGTTGTTGATGATGTTGTTGTTGTTGTTGTTGTTGTTGTTGATGATGTTGTTGTTGTTGTTGTTGTTGTTGTTGTTGTGGTACCTATTGTAACTGGTCGGGGGGGTGTTGTTTCAGGGTCCATCTGGTCCTTCTGGAGAAGCTGGACCTCCAGGACCACCCGGCAAGAGGGTAAGTGTCTGCCAAGAAAACTTTGTGATCCCGCAAAGGTATTCGCTAACAGAGCTAACACATGTTCCAGGTTTCAAAGGTATTCGCTAACAGAGCTAACACATGTTCCAGGTTTCAAAGGTATTCGCTAACAGAGCTAACACATGTTCCAGGTTTCAAAGGTATTCGCTAACAGAGCTAACACATGTTCCAGGTTTCAAAGGTATTCGCTAACAGAGCTAACACATGTTCCAGGTTCCAAAGGTATTCGCTAACAGAGCTAACACATGTTCCAGGTTCCAAAGGTATTCGCTAACAGAGCTAACACATGTTCCAGGTTCCAAAGGTATTCGCTAACAGAGCTAACACATGTTCCAGGTTTCAAAGGTATTCGCTAACAGAGCTAACACATGTTCCAGGTTCCAAAGGTATTCGCTAACAGAGCTAACACATGTTCCAGGTTTCAGGCAAGGTTACTCGTCATTATCCAAAATTGTAGATATTGCTGAATTTAAATACTTAGCTACAATGGACTATAATACATATCTGATTTGCCTTGGTTGAGCAGCAACTCTCCACACAAGCCAATATTCAGAGACGGTTTTGTTCTAGATTAGTTTTATAATATTCAGAGACGGTTTTGTTCTAGATTAGTTTTATAATATTCAGAGACGGTTTCATACTAGATAAGTGACTATATAAGTTTTATAATATTCAGAGACGGTTTTGTTCTAGATTAGTTTTATAATATTCAGAGACGGTTTCATACTAGATAAGTGACTATTTAAGTTTTATAATATTCAGAGACGGTTTTGTTCTAGATTAGTTTTATAATATTCAGAGACGGTTTCATACTAGATAAGTGACTATATAAGTTTTATAATATTCAGAGACGGTTTTATACTATTAGTTTTATAATATTCAGAGACGGTTTTATACTAAATGAGTTGTATAATATTCAGAGACGGTTTCATACTAGATAAGTGACTATATTAGTTGTATAATATTCAGAGACGGTTCTATTAGTTGTATAATATTCAGAGACGGTTCTATTAGTTGTATAATATTCAGAGACGGTTCTATTAGTTGTATAATATTCAGAGACGGTTCTATTAGTTGTATAATATTCAGAGACGGTTCTATTAGTTTTATAATATTCAGAGACGGTTCTATTAGTTGTATAATATTCAGAGACGGTTCTATTAGTTTTATAATATTCAGAGACGGTTCTATTAGTTGTATAATATTCAGAGACGGTTCTATTAGTTGTATAATATTCAGAGACGGTTTTGTTCTATTAGTTGTATAATATTCAGAGACGGTTTTGTTCTATTAGTTGAATAATATTCAGAGACGGTTCTATTAGTTGTATAATATTCAGAGACGTTCTATTAGTTGTATAATATTCAGAGACGGTTCTATTAGTTGTATAATATTCAGAGACGGTTCTATTAGTTGTATAATATTCAGAGACGGTTCTATTAGTTGTATAATATTCAGAGACGGTTTTATTAGTTGTATAATATTCAGAGACGGTTCTATTAGTTTTATAATATTCAGAGACGGTTCTATTAGTTGTATAATATTCAGAGACGGTTCTATTAGTTGTATAATATTCAGAGACGGTTCTATTAGTTGTATAATATTCAGAGACGGTTCTATTAGTTTTATAATATTCAGAGACGGTTTTGTACTATTAGTTTTATAATATTCAGAGACGGTTTTGTTCTATTAGTTGTATAATATTCAGAGACGGTTCTATTAGTTGTATAATATTCAGAGACGGTTCTATTAGTTTTATAATATTCAGAGACGGTTCTATTAGTTTTATAATATTCAGAGACGGTTTTGTACTATTAGTTTTATAATATTCAGAGACGGTTCTATTAGTTTTATAATATTCAGAGACGGTTTTGTACTATTAGTTTTATAATATTCAGAGACGGTTTTATTAGTTGTATAATATTCAGAGACGGTTCTATTAGTTTTATAATATTCAGAGACGGTTCTATTAGTTGTATAATATTCAGAGACGGTTCTATTAGTTGTATAATATTCAGAGACGGTTCTATTAGTTGTATAATATTCAGAGACGGTTCTATTAGTTTTATAATATTCAGAGACGGTTTTGTACTATTAGTTTTATAATATTCAGAGACGGTTTTGTTCTATTAGTTGTATAATATTCAGAGACGGTTCTATTAGTTTTATAATATTCAGAGACGGTTTTGTACTATTAGTTTTATAATATTCAGAGACGGTTTTGTTCTATTAGTTTTATAATATTCAGAGACGGTTTTGTTCTATTAGTTGTATAATATTCAGAGACGGTTCTATTAGTTGTATAATATTCAGAGATGGTTTTGTACTATTAGTTTTATAATATTCAGAGACGGTTTTATACTATTAGTTTTATAATATTCAGAGACGGTTCTATTAGTTGTATAATATTCAGAGACGGTTCTATTAGTTTTATAATATTCAGAGACGGTTCTATTAGTTTTATAATATTCAGAGACGGTTTTGTACTATTAGTTTTATAATATTCAGAGACGGTTCTATTAGTTTTATAATATTCAGAGACGGTTCTATTAGTTTTACAATATTCAGAGACGGTTTTGTTCTATTAGTTTTATAATATTCAGAGACGGTTTTGTTCTATTAGTTTTATAATATTCAGAGACGGTTTTGTTCTATTAGTTGTATAATATTCAGAGACGGTTCTATTAGTTTTATAATAGAATAGCAACCTGTTTGAGTTCGTCTGACAGCGATGCGAGAGCAGTGAGATAAACACTCAAGTCCAGGATATCAAGATGTCATTTCTACCTCCTGCACTTCCTGCTGATCGTGTCACACAACCCGCCTCAATGTCCACACGAGATTACCCGCGTCCTAAATGGCACACTCGTCCCTCTGGTGGAAAAGCAGTGCACTTTTTTAAGGGATAGGGTGCTATTTGGGAAACAGCCCTACAGTATGTTTTCTTACCACTTTTACAACCTGGTCCAATTAAAGCCATCACTTTTACAACCTGGTCCAATTAAAGCCATCACTTTTACAACCTGGTCCAATTAAAGCCATCACGTTTTAATGGAGAGCAGTAAAATGCTATAAACTGCTACACCAATACTGTAAAATAATGACGGGTTGGCACTGCATGACGGGTTGGTGACGGGTTGGTGACAGGTTGGTGACGGGTTGGTGACGGATTGGTGACGGGTTGGCACGGTGACAAGAACAAGGGCTTTGTCCCAAACGGAAACCTATTCCTTTTGTAGTGCTCTACTTTTGACCAGGACCCATAGAGCTCTAGTCATATAGGTATTAATATAGTATTAATATAGTCATATAAGTATTAATATAGTATTAATATAGTCATATAGGTATTAATATAGTATTAATATAGTCATATATGTATTAGTGTAGTATTAATATAGTCATATAGGTATTAATATAGTCATATAGGTATTAATATAGTAATATAGGTGTTAATATAGTAATATAGGTATTAATATAGTCATATATGTATTAATATAGTCATATAGGCATAATATAGTCATATAGATATTAATATAGTAATATAGGTGTTAATATAGTAATATAGGTATTAATATAGTCATATAGGCATAATATAGTCATATATGTATTAGTATAGTATTAATATAGCCATTTAGGTATTAATATAGTCACCATGTAGTCATATATGTATTAGTATAGTATTAAAGTAGACATATAGGTATTAATATAGTCATATATGTATTAGTATAGTATTAATATAGTCATATATGTATTAGTATAGTATTAATATAGTCATATATGTATTAGTATAGTATTAATATAGTCATATAGGTATTAATATAGTCATATAGGTATTAATATAGTCATATAGGTATTAATATAGTATTAATATAGTAATATATGTATTAATATAGTCATATAGGTATTAATATAGTAATATAGGTATTAATATAGTCATATAGGTATTAATATAGTCATATAGGTGTTAATATAGTCATATAGGCATTAATATAGTAATATAGGTATTAATATAGTCAGCATGTAGTCATATATGTATTAGTGTAGTATTAATATAGTCATATAGGTATTAATATAGTAATATAGTATTAATATAGGCATATAGGCATAATATAGTCATATAGGTATTAATATAGTCATATAGGTATTAATATAGTCATATAGGCATAATATAGTCATATAGGTATTAATATAGTCATATAGGTATTAATATTGTCATAATATATTCCTAAAACAGTCATAGTATAGTCATTTGCTTCTAGTCAAGGTCATCCGTCATATAATGAGAAATTATCATCAATAGTTATTACTCATCATACAGTATATATATTTACTTGAATAAGCTCTGTTTTTTCCCAAGTGTATACTAAATAGATTTTAGGCTGGGTTTCTGTGGGGTTTCTGATTGATTGATGTTGTATTGTCTTTAGACTGTTTTAACCATCTGTGATTGGACACTGTATACCAAGCTGATGAGTGGTGCCTCTTTCCCCTCAGGGACCCATTGGACCAGCCGGTTCTGAGGGAAGACAAGGAGAGAAGGGTTCTAAGGTAAGAGGCACACACACACACACACACACACATAGACACAGACACACACAGGCACAATCACTAACACACACACACACACACACACACACAGACACAGCCACAGACACAGCCGCAGACACACACACACAGACACACACACGCACAGACACCGACACACACACAGACACACACACACACAGATACAGATACAGACACAGACACAGACACACACACACACACACACACACACACCCACACACACACACACACACACACAGACAGACACACTCAGACACACACACACAGATACAGACACACACACACACACAGACACACACATAGACACAGACACAGACACAGGCACACACACACAGACACACACACAGATACAGACGCACACACACACAGACACACACACACACACACACACACACACACACACACACACACACACACACAGACACAGACACACACACAGACACACACATACACACACGTCCATTCAAACAGAAGTGTAGGATTAGAGTTGATGTGATGGAGACAGGACAAAAGCCTCTCAGAACTTCCTGGTCTGTCAAAGCTGGCTTCTAATTGGTTGTCAGAACGGTTTAATGCAGAACGGTTTAATCCTCCAACCCCGTTATCCAATCTGACGGTAAATCCATGGATCTCCAATCTTTTGTGTCTGTTCTCATGGCTGATGGATGACATGTGGTGACTGAGGCTCTGTGTGATTGTTGTAATTCCCAAACACCTTTGAAAGGTGCTTTATCTGTTTAGATTTGAATAAAACTTAATTTGAATAGAATCCTACCGAGAACTTCAGTATATATATATATACGCTACCAGTCAAAAATTTGGAGACACCTACTCATTCCAGGGTTTTTCTTTATTTTTTTTACTATTTTCTACATTGTAGAATAATAGTGAAGACATCAAAACTATGAAATAACACATATTGAATCATATAGTAACCAACAAAAAGTGTTAAACAAATCAAAACATATTTTACATTTGAGATTCTTTAAAATAGCCACATTTTACCTTGATGACAACTTTGCACACTCTTGGCATTCTTTCAACCAGCTTCATGAGGTAGTCACCTGGAATGCTTTTCAATTAACAGGTGTGCCTTGTACTGTATGTATGTATATATCATTTTTTTTATTAGGATCTCTATTAGCTGTTGCAAAAGCAGCAGCTACTCTTCCTGGAGTTACACAAAACACAAAACATGATCAAAAGGATCCCTATTAGCTGTTACTCTTCCTGGAGTACACAAAACACAAAACACGACATAATACGGAACATTAATAGACAAGAACCGCTCAAAGACAGAACTACATCAATTTAAAAATGAGACACGTAGCCTACATATCAATACATACACATTCAGGTCAATACATATCAATACATACACATTCAGGTCAATACATTCAGGTCAATACATTCAGGTCAATACATTCAGGTCACGTAGTCTACATATCAATACAGACACACAAACTGTCCAGGTCCAATAGAGTAGAGCCATGAGGTGTTGCTTTATCTGTTTTCTGAAACCAGGTTTGCTGTTTATTTCAGCAATAAGAGATGGAATGGAGTGCCATGCAATAATAGCTCTATATAATACTGTACGCTTTCTTGAATTTGTTCTGGACCTGGGGACTATGAAAAGACCCCTGGTGGCATGTCTGGTGGGGTATGTGTGTGTGTGTCAGAGCTGTGTGTAAGTTGACTATGCAAACAATTTGGGATTTTCAACACATTAAATGTTTCTTATAAAAAGAAGATATGATGCAGTCCGTCTCTCCTCAACTCTTAGCCAAGAGACACTGACCTGTGTAGTATTGATATCGGCCATTCAACTTTTTTCGAGTCAGTTGTAGTAGTACGATACAACTGTATTGAACTGTATTAAACCGTTTTCACAAGTCTAATTTCTAGATCTCTCTCTGTCTTCCTTGTCTATAATATGTATTGAAAAGAAGCTTATTGCTCTGGTTACCCAGGCAAGTGGTTCTCAAACCTCTCCTCAGGAACCCTCACTACCGCAGGCTATATAAGGTATCTCTGGAAGGTCATGCTGAATGTATTTGAATGTAGCTGGGAGTTACTACTATGTAACTCCAGGATGTGGCTGAAGATATTGATACAGTGGTAATGAATGTTGTTGTGATTGTGTTTTGCAGGGTGAGGCTGGAGCCGATGGGCCTGATGGTAAAACTGGACCTGTCGGACCCCAGGGGCCCCCTGGGAAGCCTGGACCCGACGGCCTGCGTGGAATCCCCGGCCCTGTCGTGAGTTACCTAGCTATACGTCATCTGTTATTTATGATCTATACGTTACAGTTTCACTGTCATGAGTTGCCTCTGAAGCCTCTGAAGGTAAGCAGGGTCGGTCCAGGTCGGTCCCTGGATGGGAGACCAGATGCTGCTGGAAGTGGGTTGGAGGGCCAGTAGGAGGCACTCTTTCCTCTGTTCTGAGGAGATTCCAATGCCCCAGGGCAGTGAGGGGGACATTGCCTTGTGTAGCGTTCCCTCTTTCAGATGAGACATTACAACGGGTGTCCTGACTCTCTGTGGTCACTAAAGATCCCATGGCACTTATCGTAAGAGAAAGGGTGTTAACCCCGGTGTCCTGGTTAAATTCCCAAATCTCTCCGTCATACCATCACGATCACATAATCATCCCCAGCTCTTTCTCTCGCTCTCTCTGAATGAGCCTTCTGAATGAGCCTCATTCAGAAGGCTCATTCCCCCTCATCTCCCCTGTAACTATTCCCCAGGTCGTTGCTGTAAAAGAGAATGTGTTCTCAGTCAACTTACCTGGTAAAATAAGGGTTAAATAAATCAATAAAATGAGTTAACACGCTCGATTCAAGTCCTAACGAATCAGATGACAGTGTCTGCTATATACTTACTGTCACATTAGCAAGATTAAAATTGTGTGGTAATGGTAATGTGGTGGATAGTGTGAAGGATAATGTAATGGATGATGTGATACTTACTCTCAGGGTGAACAAGGACTTCCTGGTGCTTCTGGAATGGACGGACCTCCTGGACCAATGGTAATAACAACATGATAATTACAAGGTTTTTTTATTTACGTAGCCCTTTTTCTCCAACTCAAAGCACCTTATATTGGGGTAACTTATCCTTAGATATACTGTTCCATCCACTGCTTAGATATACTGTTCTATCCACTGCTTAGATATACTGTTACATCCACTGCTTAGATATACTGTTCCATCCACTGCTTAGATATACTGTTCCATCCACTGCTTAGATATACTTTTCTATCCACTGCTTAGATATACTGTTCCATCCACTGCTTAGATATACTGTTCTATCCACTGCTTAGATATACTGTTCTATCCACTGCTTAGATATACTGTTCCATCCACTGCTTAGATATACTGTTCCATCCACTGCTTAGATATACTGTTCCATCCACTGCTTAGATATACTGTTCCATCCACTGCTTAGATATACTGTTCTATCCACTGCTTAGATATACTGTTCTATCCACTGCTTAGATATACTGTTATATCCACTGCTTAGATATATTGTTCCATCCACTGCTTAGATATACTGTTCCATCCATCCACTGCTTAGATATACTGTTCCATCCACTGCTTAGATATACTGTTCCATCCACTGCTAAGATATACTGTTCTATCCACTGCTTAGATATACTGTTCCATCCACTGCTTAGATATACTGTTCCATCCACTGCTTAGATATACTGTTCTATCCACTGCTTAGATATACTGTTCCATCCACTGCTAAGATATACTGTTCTATCCACTGCTTAGATATACTGTTCTATCCACTGCTTAGATATACTGTTCCATCCACTGCTTAGATATACTGTTCTATCCACTGCTTAGATATACTGTTCCGTCCACTGCTTAGATATACTGTTCCATCCACTGCTTAGATATACTGTTCCGTCCACTGCTTAAATATACTGTTCTATCCACTGCTTAGATATACTGTTCCATCCACTGCTTAGATATACTGTTCCATCCACTGCTTAGATATACTGTTCTATCCACTGCTTAGATATACTGTTCTATCCACTGCTTAGATATACTGTTCCATTCACTGCTTAGATATACTGTTCCATCCACTGCTTAGATATACTGTTCCATCCACTGCTTAGATATACTGTTCCATCCACTGCTTAGATATACTGTTCCATCCACTGCTTAGATATACTGTTCCATCCACTGCTTAGATATACTGTTCCATCCACTGCTTAGATATACTGTTCCATCCACTGCTTAGATATACTGTTCTATCCACTGCTTAGATATACTGTTCCATCCACTGCTTAGATATACTGTTCCATCCACTGCTTAGATATACTGTTCCATCCACTGCTTAGATATACTGTTCCATCCACTGCTTAGATATACTGTTCCATCCACTGCTTAGATATACTGTTCCATCCATCCACTGCTTAGATATACTGTTCCATCCACTGCTTAGATATACTGTTCCATCCACTGCTAAGATATACTGTTCCATCCACTGCTTAGATATACTGTTCCATCCACTGCTTAGATATACTGTTCCATCCATCCACTGCTTAGATATACTGTTCCATCCACTGCTTAGATATACTGTTCCATCCACTGCTTAGATATACTGTTCCGTCCACTGCTTAGATATGCTGTTCTATCCACTGCTTAGATATACTGTTCCATCCACTGTGACAGACTGATTCCTGAGTGTTTTTTGTCTCTTTCCAGGGTCCTCCTGGTCTCGCTGGCTTGAAAGGAACTCCTGGCGGTAAGGGAGAAAAGGTAAGGCTACTATAGAGAAGGTTATCTCTCTCTTTATCTCCATCGCTCTCTATCTCTCCCTCTCTCTTTTGAAATTTAACAACGTTTGTAGTTTACGGAGTCAACTCTCCAGTGTGATTTAACGTGGTAATTGAATATGTATACGTAATGTAATCTAACGTGTGTAATGATCATTGGTTTGGAGCTAGCGTGCAGCAGTAATAGTAGTCTCGTGGGCTTTGCAGTAGACTATAACCTCTAGCTACGGCAGCGGATGTCGTAGACACACCACCGTTGTTAAATACGACACCACTATAAACAGAAGAATCCTCTACCGTCATAACTAAGAGTGTTCTGGCACCTGCGGACACAGAGTACATTCATAAGGTCGCATGTGGTTTCAGCTCATTAGTTTAATATACCTATTGTGACTTGGCATAATTGAACAGCAGATGTTTGTTATAAACAAAGATGTCAACAATTGTGATTTGTGTGTGATTGATCACTACATCTCTCCAACAGCATGTCTCCTGTCTGTGGATGTCTGTATACACTATTTATGTGACAGTTCGTCTGAAGCAATTCCTCTCTCTCTCTCTCTCTCTCTCTTTCTCTTGTTGGCCTATCTGTAATGTACTGTGTGAATATCCCATCTAACATTGTCCACCTCTCTTTCTCCCTCACCCTCTCTCCCTCTCTCTCTCTCTCCTTCTCTCTCTTTTCTCCTCCCCTCTCTCTCTCTCTCTCTCTCTTCCCCTCCTCTCTCTTTCTCTCGCTCTCTCTCTCTCCTCTCTCTTCCCCTCCTCCTCTCTCTCTCTCTCCTTCTCCTCTCTCTTTCTCTCTCCTCTCTCTCTCTCTTCCCCTCCTCTCCCTCTCTCCTCCTCTCTCTCTCTTCCCCTCTTCCTCTCTCTTTCTCTCTCTCTCTCTCTCTCTCTCTCTCTCTCTCTCTCTCCTTCTCTCTCCTCTCTCTTCCCCTCCTCCTCTCTCTCTCGCTCTCTCTCTCTTCCCCTCCTCTCTCTTTCTCTCTCTCTCTGTCTCGCTCTCTGTCCTCCAGGGTCACCCCGGTCTGATTGGTCTGATTGGACCACCTGGTGAGTTTGGAGAGAAGGGAGACAGAGGCCTGCCTGGACCCCAGGGAACTGGTGGAGGCAAGGGAGACACTGTAAGTGACTTACAAGTTTATTACTCATTGATTAACTATCTATAAACAGATGATTAATAGTCGAGGAATGACATTATATTAACCTTTTATTATCTACACCTTTATGTAAAGTGTTAGCTCATTGGTTCATACGACTATAAAGTGTAATCTCATTGGTTCATACGACTGTAAAGTGTCATCTCATTGGTTAATACTACTGTAAAGTGTCATCTCATTGGTTCATACGACTATAAAGTGTCATCTCATTGGTTAATACTACTGTAAAGTGTCATCTCATTGGTTAATACTACTGTAAAGTGTCATCTCATTGGTTAATACTACTGTAAAGTGTCATCTCATTGGTCAATACTACTGTAAAGTGTCATCTCATTGGTCAATACTGCTGTAAAGTGTCATCTCATTGGTCAATACTGCTGTCCTGTGTCTCTATAGGGTGTTGGAGGTTCCGCTGGTCCTCTTGGTCCTCCTGGTCCTCCTGGAATTCCTGTAAGTTCCTCGTCAAAACATCTTCATGTCTACCATTTCATCATGGTCCTAGTCTTATTGTTCACTGTGTGCCTCTCTTTTCTTCACCTAGGGACATGTAGGCTCTAAGGGGTCCAAGGGATCATCAGTAAGTTCTGTTCATTAGAATCAAATCCAATCAAATGTATTTATAAAGCCCTTCTTACATCAGCCCATGTCACAAAGTGCTTGTAAAGAAACATCCCATTAGAAGATCTCTCCGTCACGTATGACTGGTGTGATAACTTCCATGTGTCATCTTGTGTCCTGTGTCTGTTTTTTTTAGGGTGGAGCTGGCCAGAAAGGAGACACTGGTATGATTGGACCACCCGGAGCTCCTGTAAGTCAACATTTCCTCTCTCAACAAGAGCTCACGATTATCCACTTTAAATTGACCTTTTCGCCTGTCTCTGATTGGCCAATTTCACTGACCCCTTAACCCTCTGTGCTCTTCCGTTCAGGGTCCTCCTGGCGACATCATCCAGCCGCTGCCCATGCAGCAGGCAAGCAGGAAGAACAGACGCCAGGCGGAGGACGACGGCGTGCAGGGCGACGAGGCGGGAGGCATGGCGGACTACGACATGGAGGCCACAGCGGACATGGAGGACGTGTTCGGGTCCCTGAATAACTTGAAGCAGGACATCGAGAGGATGAAGTTCCCCATGGGAACACAGGACAACCCTGCCAGGACCTGCAACGACCTGCACCTCAGCCAGCCGGACTTCCCCGACGGTGGGTTAGAGAGACAGGATTCACAGTTTTTCCTAGTCTGTCACACATGATAAATAACAGGACCAGTCAGCTGTCTGGACGGCTGATGTACTGCTGCTTTACGTTCTACCTGGTAGATCATCATTGGCTAGCATCTCTAATTGGCTAGAGACAGAGATTCCAGTCACCTGGTGTTAAAAGTAGTTGAATAGTCCTGGTATAGGACGTTTTACATTTGACCTTGCCATCTGGTCCCAGATCTATGTGTGCGATCAGGTTAGAGGTCTAATCTGGTCCCAGATCTATGTGTGCGATCAGGTTAGAGGTCTAATCTGGTCCCAAATCTGTGTGTGTGATCAGGTTAGAGATCTAATCTGGTCCCAGATCTGTGTGTGCGATCAGGTTAGAGATCTAATCTGGTCCCAGATCTGTGTGTGCGATCAGGTTAGAGGTCTAATCTGGTCCCAGATCTATGTGTGTGATCAGGTTAGAGATCTAATCTGGTCCCAGATCTGTGTGTGCGATCAGGTTAGAGATCTAATCTGGTCCCAGATCTGTGTGTGCGATCAGGTTAGAGGTCTAATCTGGTCCCAGATCTGTGTGTGCGATCAGGTTGGAGGTCTAATCTGGTCCCAGATCTGTGTGTGCGATCAGGTTAGAGGTCTAATCTGGTACCAGATCTATGTGTGCGATCATACCAACAATGTTTGGTGTGACAATACGTGATAAGGAGTTGGCAAGACAACAGAACCAGACTGGTACCAAGGCTTTTAGAGAACAGAACCAGACTGGTACCAAGGCTTTTAGAGAACAGAACCAGACAGGTACCAAGGCTTTTAGACAAGAGAATCAGACTGGTACCAAGGCTTGTAGAGAACAGAACCAGACTGGTACCAAGGCTTTTAGAGAACAGAACCAGACTGGTACCAATGCTTTTAGAGAACATAACCAGACTGGTAACCAGGCTTTTAGAGAACAGAACCAGACTGGTACCCAGGCTTTTAGAGAATAGAACCAGACTGGTACCCAGGCTTTTAGAGAACAGAACCAGACTGGTACCACGGCTTTTAGAGAACAGAACCAGACTGGTACTCGGGCTTTTAGAGAACAGAACCAGACTGGTACCAAGGCTTTTAGACGACAGAACCAGACTGGTACCCAGGCTTTTAGACACACAGAACCAGACTGGTATCCAGGCTTTTAGAGAACATAACCAGAATGGTACCAAGGCTTTTAGAAAACAGAACCAGACTGGTACCAAGACTTTTAGAGAACAGAACCAGACTGGTGCCCAGTCTTTTAGAGAACAGAACCAGACTGGTACCCAGGCTTTTAGACAACAGAACCAGACTGGTACCCAGGCTTTAGAGAACAGACCCAGACTGGTACTCAGGCTTTTAGAGAACAGACCTAGACTAGTACCCAGGCTTTTAGAGAACAGAACCAGACTGGTACCCAGGCTTTTAGGGAACAGAACCAGACTGGTACTCAGGCTTTTAGAGAACAGACCCAGACTAGTACCCAGGCTTTTAGAGAACAGAACCAGACTGGTACTCAGGCTTTGCAGTAAAGTAAAGTTAAAGTACAAGAGCAGTGTTTCACAATGTTGCTTCCTGGAATTTACTGTGTATGCTGGTTTTAACTCAATCTGAGTATCTCTCTCAATCTGAGTGTCTCTTTCAAGCTGAGTATCTCTGTCAATTTGAGTATCTCTGTCAATCTGAGTATCTCTCTCAATCTGGGTATCTCTCTCAATCTGAGTATCTCTCTCAATCTTTGTATCTCTTTCAATCTGAGTATCTCTTTCAATCTGAGTATCTCTTTCAATCTGAGTATCTCTCTCAATCTTTGTATCTCTTTCAATCTGAGTATCTCTTTCAATCTGAGTATCTCTCTCAATCTGAGTATCTCTCTCAATCTGGGTATCTCTCTCAATCTGTGTGCATTAACCTTGCCATAGGGCCCCAGTACATCCTGTTAATAACCTTGCCATAGGGCCCCAGTACATCCTGTTAATAACCTTGCCATAGGGCCCCAGTACATCATGTTAATACCCTTGCCATAGGGCCCCAGTACATCCTGTTAATAACCTTGCCATAGGGCCCCAGTACATCCTGTTAATAACCTTGCCATAGGGCCCCAGTACATCATGTTAATACCCTTGCCATGTGGCCCCAGTACATCATGTTAATAACCTTGTCATAGGGCCCCAGTACATCCTGTTAATAACCATGCCATAGGGCCCCAGTACATCATGTTAATAACCTTGCCATAGGGCCCCAGTACATCCTGTTAATAACCTTGCCATAGGGCCCCAGTACATCCTGTTAATAACCTTGCCATAGGGCCCCAGTACATCCTGTTAATAACTTTGCCATAGGGCCCCAGTACATCATGTTAATAACCTTGCCATAGGGCCCCAGTACATCATGTTAATGACTGTGTGTAATGTGTGTTGTGATATTCAGGTGAATACTGGATCGATCCTAACCAGGGCTGTACTGGAGACTCCTTCAAGGTCTACTGTAACTTCACCGCTGGAGGAGAGACCTGTATTTACCCCGACAAGAAGTCCGCTGGTGTACGTTACTGGAAAACAATGTCTATAACGTCTATAGATACAAGATCAAGATGCAGTCAATTTGAACCTGTATTTTCATACTCACTGTTAGACCTATTCTGTATGTGTATATATTATTCAGAGACATTAAGAGTCAGCCTGCTGTTTTATTTCTGTGTAACAGGTCAGAATCTCTAACTGGCCCAAGGAGGCTCCAGGATCATGGTTCAGCGAATTCAAACGAGGAAAAATAGTAAGAAGATGAAAATATATCCAACTCTCAAAGCAGTTATAGATTTCTGAAATTCAAAATCACTTTCAATGACAACTGTCACCCTTTCTCTACCTCACCCTCTCTCTCCCATCATCCCTCTACCTCCCCCTCTCTCCCATCATCCCTCTACTTCCCCCTCCCCCTCTGCCCCCTCCCCTCTACCTCCCCCTCTCCCTCCCCCAGTTGAACTATGTGGACATGGAGGAGAACACCATCCAGACGGTCCAGATGACCTTCCTGAAGCTGCTCAGCTCAACAGCCCGTCAGAATTTCACCTACATCTGCCACCAGTCGGTAGCCTGGTACGATGCCAAGGCAGACGGCTACGACAAGGCTCTACGCTTCCTGGGTTACAACGACGAGGAGATGTCCTATGATAATAACCCCTTCATCAAGGCCCTGTCGGACGGATGCTCGGTAAGCACACAGCATAGATTATATACAGGTTATATTATCTACAGTATTTAGGTTATATTATATTATATACAGGTTATATTATATACAGGTTATATTATATTATATACAGGTTATATTATATTATATACAGGTTATATTATATACAGTATATAGATTATATTATATTATATACAGGTTATATTATATACAGGTTATATTATATTATATACAGGTTATATTATATACAGGTTATATTATATACAGTAGTTAGGTTATATTATATACAGGTTATATTATATACAGTAGTTAGGTTATATTATATACAGGTTATATTATCTACAGTATTTAGGTTATATTATATTATATACAGGTTATATTATATACAGGTTATATTATATACAGGTTATATTATCTACAGTATTTAGGTTATATTATATTATATACAGGATATATTATATACAGGTTATATTATATACAGTAGTTAGGTTATATTATATACAGGTTATATTATATACAGTTGTTAGGTTATATTATATACAGGTTATATTATCTACAGTATTTAGGTTATATTATATTATATACAGTTTATATTATATACAGGTTATATTATATACAGTAGTTAGGTTATATTATATTATATACAGGATATATTATATACAGGTTATATTATATACAGGTTATATTATCTACAGTATTTAGGTTATATTATATTATATACAGGATATATTATATACAGGTTATATTATATACAGTAGTTAGGTTATATTATATACAGGTTATATTATCTACAGTATTTAGGTTATATTATATTATATACAGGTTATATTATATACAGGTTATATTATATACAGTAGTTAGGTTATATTATATTATATACAGGATATATTATATAAAGGTTATATTATATACAGGTTATATTATCTACAGTATTTAGGTTATATTATATTATATACAGGTTATATTATATGCAGGTTATATTATATTATATTATATACAGGATATATTATATAAAGGTTATATTATATACAGGTTATATTATCTACAGTATTTAGGTTATATTATATACAGGTTATATTATATACAGGTTATATTATATTATATACAGGTTATATTATATTATATACAGGTTATATTATATACAGTTAGGTTATATTATCTACAGTATTTAGGTTATATTATATTATACACAGGTTATATTATATTATATACAGGTTATATTATATACAGTATTTAGGTTATATTATATACAGGTTATATTATATACAGGTTATATTATATTATATACAGGTTATATTATCTACAGTATTTAGGTTATATTATATAAAGGTTATATTATATTATATACAGGTTATATTATATACAGTATATAGATTATATTATAAACAGGTTATTGTCACGATCGTCAACGGGACTGAGAGAGGACCAAGGCGCAGCGCGTGGAACGTACATCTTCTTTTATTTTAAAGAAGGAAAAAACAAAACAACAAACAGAACAGACGACCGTGAAGCTATACAAACATCAGTGCTGACACAAAACACTTCGACATAGACAATTCCCCACAAACAGCTAAAGCCTATGGTTGCCTTAAATATGGCTCCCAATCAGAGACAACAATAACCAGCTGTCTCTAATTGAGACCCAATTCATGCAACCATAGACTTTCCTAGATACCTACACTCAACCATAGACACAGCTAGACTACTATACTAAACATAAACCCAACTACTCTAATAAACCCCCTAAACCTTACAACCACCCTAGACACTACAAAAACACATACATTCCCCATGTCACACCCTGACCTAACTAAAATAATTAAGAAAACAAAGAATACTAAGGCCAGGGCGTGACATAACCCCCCTCTTAAGGTGCGAACTCCGGGCGCACCAGCACATAGTCTAGGGGAGGGTCTGGGTGGGCGTCCGTCCACGGAGGCGGCTCCGGCCCTGGTCGTGGTCCCCACCCCACCATAGTCACTACCCGCTTACGTAGCCTCCTCCAAATGGCCACCCTCCACATTAACCCCACTGGATTAAGGGGCAGCACCGGACTAAGGGGCAGCACCGGACTAAGGGGCAGCAACAGGATAAGGGACAGCACCAGGATAAGGGGCAGCACCAGGATAAGGGGCAGCACCAGGATAAGGGGCAGCTCCGGACTGAGGGACGGCAGCTCCGGACTGAGGGACGGATCCTGGCTGGACGGCTCATGGCTGGCTGACGGATTTGGCTGCTCATGGCTGGCTGACGGATCTGGCTGCTCATGGCTGGCTGACGGATCTGGCTGCTCATGGCTGGCTGACGGATCTGGCTGCTCATGGCTGGCTGACGGATCTGGCTGCTCATGGCTGGCTGACGGATCTGGCTGCTCATGGCTGGCTGACGGATCTGGCTGCTCATGGCTGGCTGACGGCTCTGGACGCTCATGGCTGGCTGACGGCTCTGGACGCTCATGGCTGGCTGACGGCTCTGGCAGATCCTGTCTGGTTGGCGGCTCTGGCAGATCCTGTCTGGTTGGCGGCTCTGGCAGATCCTGTCTGGTTGGCGGTTCTGGCAGATCCTGTCTGGTTGGCGGCTCTGGCAGATCCTGTCTGGTTGGCGGCTCTGGCAGATCCTGACTGACGAATGGCTCTAGCGGCTCCTGACTGACTAACGGCTCTGACGGCTCGGGACAGACGGGCGGCTCTAATGGCTCGGGACAGACGGATGGCTCAGACGGCACTGGGCAGACGGATGGCTCAGATGGCGCTGGGGAGACGGATGGCTCAGATGGCGCTGGGGAGACGGATGGCTCAGATGGCGCTGGGGAGACGGATGGCTCTGGTCGGAATAGGCGCACTGTAGGCCTGGTGCGTGGTGCCGGAACTCGAGGCACCGGGCTAAGGACACGCACCTTCAGGCTAGTGCGGGGAGAAGGAACAGGGCATACTGGACCCTGGGGACGCACATTAGGCCTAGTGCGTGGTGCCGGAACTGGTGGTACCGGGCTGGGGACACGCATCTCAGGGCTAATGCGGGGAGCAGCAACAGGATGCACAGGATTCTGGAGACGCACAGGAGGCTTGGTGCGTGGTGCCGGAATTGGTGGTACCGGGCTGGAGACACGCAGCATAGGACGAGTGCGTGGAGGAGGAACAGGGCTCTGGAGACACACTGGAAGCCTGGTGCGTGGTGTAGGCACTGGTGGAACTGGACTGGGGCGGGGAGGTGGCGCCGGAAATACCGGACCGTGCAGGCGTATTGGCTCCCTTGAGCATTGAGCCTGCCCAACCTTACCTGGTTGAATGCTCCCCGTCGCCCGACCAGTGCGGGGAGGTGGAATAACCCGCACCGGGCTATGTAGGCGAACCGGGGACACCATGCGTAAGGCTGGTGCCATGTAAACCGCCCCGAGGAGACGCACTGGTGGCCAGATATGTAGGGCCAGCTTCATGACATCCGGCTCAATACTCAATCTAGCCCTGCCAGTGCGGGGAGGTGGAATAACCCGCACCGGGCTATGCACACGTACAGGAGACACTGTGCGCTCTACTGCGTAACACGGTCTCTGCCCGTACTCTCGCTCTCCACGGTAAGTACAGGGAGTAGGCGCATGTTTCCTACCTGACTTCGCCACTCTCCCTTTAACCCCCCCCCCCCCCAAGACATTTTTGGGGTTTTCTCACAGGCTTCCTACCGCTTCGTCGTGCTGCCTCCATACGCCGGTATCCCTCCTCGCACTGCGCCAGAGAATCCCAGGCGGGCTCCGGCACTCTCCCTGGGTTGATCGCCCACCTGTCGATCTCCTCCCACGTAGTGTAGCCCAGATCCTTTTCCTGCCTCCGAGCTAGCTCCTCATATCGTCGCCTCTCTGCTTTCGCTACCTCCAGCTCAGCTTTGGGGCGGTTATATTCTCCTGGTTCTTCGCGGTCCAGAATTTCCTCCCATGTCCATGAATCCTTGATGCCTTGCTCCTGTTGCCGCTTTTCGCGCTGCTTGATCCCGCATTGGTGGGGAATTCTGTCACGATCGTCAACGGGACTGAGAGAGGACCAAGGCCCAGCGCGTGGAAAGTACATCTTCTTTTATTTTAAAGAAGGAAAAAACAAAACAACAAACAGAACAGACGACCGTGAAGCTATACAAACATCAGTGCTGACACAAAACACTTTGACATAGACAATTCCCCACAAACAGCTAAAGCCTATGGTTGCCTTAAATATGGCTCCCAATCAGAGACAACAATAACCAGCTGTCTCTAATTGAGACCCAATTCAGGCAACCATAGACTTTCCTAGATACCTACACTCAACCATAGACACAGCTAGACTACTATACTACACATAAACCCAACTACTCTAATAAACCCCCTAAACCTTACAACCACCCTAGACACTACAAAAAACACATACATTCCCCATGTCACACCCTGACCTAACTAAAATAATTAAGAAAACAAAGAATACTAAGGCCAGGGCGTGACAGTTATATTATATACAGTATTTAGGTTATATTATATACAGGTTATATTATATACAGTATGTAGATTATATTATATACAGGTTATATTATATACAGTATGTAGGTTACAATATTTAGGTTATATTATTTACAATATTTAGGTTATTGTCAGGATGGTGTATTGGAGGCGAAGTCAAGTGCAGGAGAGCAGATTATAATGAACAGGCACACTTTATTATAGTTCCAAAAAACGAGAGCGCTACATGAAACAAACGCGCTCAAGAAACGTAAACTAACACCACCTGACATGAAAACAATTACACACAAAACATGATGGGAAACAGAGGATTAAATACAAGTAGCTTAATTGAGGAAATGAAAACCAGGTGCGTATGGAAACAAAACAAGACAAATGGAGCGGCGATGGCTAGAAAGCCGAATGAGAGGGGCTGACTTCGGCAGAAGTCGTGACAGTTATATTATATACACTATTTAGGTTATATTATATGCAGTATTTAGGTTATATTATATGCAGTATTTAGGTTATATTATATGCAGTATTTATGATATATTATATGCAGTATTTAGGTTATATTATATACAATATTTAGGATATATTATATGCAGTATTTAGGTTATATTATATGCAGTATTTAGGTTATATTATATACAATATTTAGGTTATATTATATGCAGTATTTAGGTTAAATTATATGCAGTATTTAGGTTATATTATATACAATATTAAGGTTATATTATATGCAGTATTTAGGTTATATTATATACAATATTTAGGTTTTATTATATGCAGTATTTAGGTTATATTATATGCAGTATTTAGGTTATATTATATGCAGTATTTATGATATATTATATGCAGTATTTAGGTTATATTATATACAATATTTAGGATATATTATATGCAGTATTTAGGTTATATTATATGCAGTATTTAGGTTATATTATATACAATATTTAGGTTATATTATATGCAGTATTTAGGTTAAATTATATGCAGTATTTAGGTTATATTATATACAATATTAAGGTTATATTATATGCAGTATTTAGGTTATATTATATACAATATTTAGGTTTTATTATATGCAGTATTTAGGTTATATTATATGCAGTGTTTAGGTTATGTTATATACAGGTTATATTATATGCAGTATTTAGGTTATTTTATATGCAGTATTTAGGTTATATTATATACAGTAGTTAGGTTATATTAAATGCAGTGTTTAGGTTATGTTATATACAGGTTATATTATATGCAGTATTTAGGTTATATTATATGCAGTATTTAGGTTATATTATATACAGTAGTTAGGTTATATTAAATGCAGTGTTTAGGTTATGTTATATACAGGTTATATTGATCCTGGTAACAGTTAGTTGTTTATCAGATCTTGATCACCACAGTAACTCTCTCTCCCTTGTCCCACCCCCTCTTTCCCCTTCACTCTCCCTCTCCCTTCCACTCTCCCCCCTCCTCACCTTTCCCTTCCACCCTCCCCCCTCCTCACCTTTCCCTTCCACTCTCCCCCCTCCTCACCTTTCCCTTCCACTCTCCCCCCTCCTCACCTTTCCCTTCCACTCTCCCCCTCCTCACCTTTCCCTTCCACTCTCCCCCCTCCTCACCTTTCCCTTCCACTCTCCCCCCTCCTCACCTTTCCCTTCCACTCTCCCCCCTCCTCACCTTTCCCTTCCACTCTCCCCCCTCCTCACCCTTCCCTTCCACTCTCCCCCCTCCTCCGCCTTCCCTTCCACTCTCCCCCCTCCTCACCTTTCACTTCCACTCTCCCCCCTCCTCACCTTTCCCTTCCACTCTCCCCCCTCCTCACCTTTCCCTTCCACTCTCCCCCCTCCTCACCTTCCCTTCCACTCTCCCCCCTCCTCACCTTTCCCTTCCACTCTCCCCCTCCTCACCTTTCCCTTCCACTCTCCCCCCTCCTCACCTTCCCTTCCACTCTCCCCCCTCCTCACCTTTCCCTTCCACTCTCCCCCCCCCTCGCCTTTCCCTTCCACTCTCCCCCCCCTCGCCTTTCCCTTCCACTCTCCCCCTCCTCACCTTTCCCTTCCACTCTCCCCCTCCTCACCTTTCCCTTCCACTCTCCCCCCTCCTCCTCACCTTCCCTTCCACTCTCCCCCCTCCTCACCTTTCCCTTCCACTCTCCCCCCTCCTCAACTTTCCCTTCCACTCTCCCCCCTCCTCACCTTTCCCTTCCACTCTCCCCCCTCCTCAACTTTCCCTTCCACTCTCCCCCCCCTCGCCTTTCCCTTCCAACCGCCCCCCCCTCGCCTTCTCTTCCCCACTCCCCCTCCTCCGCCCTTCCACTCTCCCCCCTCCTCACCTTTCCCTTCCACTCTCCCCCCTACTCCACCTTCCCTTCCACTCTCCCCCCTCCTCCGTCTTCACTTCTATCGTCTCCAGCTGAAGTCGGGCTACTCCAAGACGGTGATGGAGATCAACACTCCTCGCATCGACCAGGTGCCCGTCATCGACGTCATGTTCAATGACTTTGGTGAACCCAGCCAGCGGTTCGGTTTCGAGGTGGGCCCCGTCTGCTTCATGGGCTAGGACCTGACCACCACCCCCCGACCAGCTGAAGGACAGGGTTAGAGGGCGTTCTGTTCCATGCATGCCCTGTACTGCCGACTGAATACCTGACATCAATCACTCACCCTCCCTATACTCCACTCGACCTGGCCTCCGGCTCTAAACCAAACCTGTGTTTTATATCCTTGATAAGATGATCAGACCCCCAGTATCAGACCAGCAGCACGCTGCCCCCCCCCCCCCCCCCCCGTGCCGCCCTCCTCTGCCCTGTCATAGAAGCATTGTCCTAGGGGAATACTCCTCGCCCTTGTAGGGCCAATCACATAGTGACTTTACCTTGTAACAGGAGGGAGTGACATGAGGGACAGAGGACGTTTGGTGCCGTCGACGGACAGTGGTGCACTTTCAGCAAACAGAGGGAGGATCCACTCACATCAACGCCCCCTTTTCCTCTCCTCGTCTTTCCCCCTTCTCGTCCCTTACCCCCCTTATCTAGAGAGACGTTCCACTCACCTGCCAGGCCCCCTTCCTCCCTTCGCCTCCCCCAGCCAAGCCTCCCTGTCTGGTAGCTCCAGTCCCCTCCTCCCTCCCCCAGCCCAGCCTCCCTATCTGGTAGCTCCAGTCCCTTCCTCCCTCCCCCAGCCCAGCCTCCTCCAGGCCAGCCTCCCTGTCTGGTAGCTCCAGTACCCTCATCCCTCCCCCAGCCCAGCCTCCCTGTCTGGTAGCTCCAGTCCCCACCTCCCTCACTCCCCCAGCCCAGCCTCCCTGTCTGGTAGCTCCAGTCCCCTCCTCCCTCCCACAGCCCAGCCTCCCTGTCTGGTAGCTCCAGTCCCTCCCCCAGCCCAGCCTCCCTGTCTGGTAGCTCCAGTCCCCTCCCCCAGCCCAGCCTCCCTGTCTGGTAGCTCCAGTCCCCTCCCCCAGCCCAGCCTCCCTGTCTGGTAGCTCCAGTCCCCTCCCCCAGCCCAGCCTCCCTGTCTGGTAGCTCCAGTCCCCTCCCCCAGCCCAGCCTCCCTGTCTGGTAGCTCCAGTCCCCTCCCCCAGCCCAGCCTCCCTGTCTGGTAGCTCCAGTCCCCTCCCCCAGCCCAGCCTCCCTGTCTGGTAGCTCCAGTCCCCTCCTCCCTCACCCAGCCCAGCCTCCCTGTCTGGTAGCTCCAGTCCCCTCCCCCAGCCCAGCCTCCCTGTCTGGTAGCTCCAGTCCCCTCCCCCCCCCCCCCAGCCCAGCCTCCCTGTCTGGTAGCTCCAGTCCCCCCCCCCCCCCCCCCCCAGCCCAGCCTCCCTGTCTGGTAGCTCCAGTCCCCTCGTCCCTCCCCCAGCCCAGCCTCCCTGTCTCCTCCCTCATCCCTCCCCCAGCCCAGCCTCCCTGTCTCCTCCCTCATCCCTCCCCCAGCCCAGCCTCCCTGTCTGGTAGCTCCAGTGTTGCTCCAGATACAACCACAGAGGTGATTTTGTGCGGAACACAGAACACCAAAAGGTGCTACAGAAAAAAGTGCATTTTAATAAACTGTAATTATTCTAATTATTTTGTACAATACTGTTCTCGTTCTGAGTCCACTCTTCAAAAAAAAAACATGCATGTGTACCAAGACTCTTAATAAAATGTTTTAATAATGTTATAATAAATAAATGTTAGTAAGACTATATAGAAAATACATTTGCAATAAATATATTTGTTTGTTTTTTAATGTCTGTTGAGAAGTAAGTAAGTAGTGTTGTTGTTTTTGTTAATATCAGCAGTTGAATACAAATATTCTCTATTGTGTAATTATGAAGAATCTCCTTTGTAAATATTGACCATTATAAAGCACTTAAAGCATTATTCTCCCCCTCCAAGACTATACTATACTCTAATATACTCTACAGTGAAGGGTTATACACATAGTAGGCCTATATATATATATATGGTTACTAAGGGTTACTAAACCAAATTGAACAACAACAATATGGTTACTAAGGGTTACTAAACCAAATTGAACAACAATAATATGGTTACTAAGGGTTACTAAACCAAATTGAACAACAACAATATGGTTACTAAGGGTTACTAAACCAAATTGAACAACAACAATCAACTCAAAGTGAGCTCTCTAAACAGGACTTGTTGTTTCAAACTATTAAATCATGTTTTTCTTTCTTATTTGTGCCCGCTAAATCAAGAAGTTTGCAGAGTAAATTAAAAATGAGTAATGTAAAAAATGTCCAAAAAGCCAATAGGTATTGTCCTCTCAACTAAAGCTTCGTCTGCCAGATAGATATGATCCCACAGAATGGTATACCTCAATCGCTCTACGTACATAAAGTTGAGACTCTATAGGATGGATGACAAACCTTGATGTATATACATTTAAGTTTACATATTTGGGTGGGGAAAATAAAAATACTTATTTTGTGTAGGTTCTTCACGTCCAATTCCTAACAGTTTGTGAATGATGCCAAATAAATGAGCTCTTTATACAGTTAATCCGTTTTCCTGTAACAGTAATGAGGAAAGGTTTTCATGTGCTTTTGATGGTTGATTCATATTAAAACTGGATTCTGAACAATGTGTCGATTTGACCGTCTGTATTCTTCACTATCTCTAGTGATTCCATACTATCTCTAGTGATGATTCCATATTATCTCTAGTGATGATTCCATATTATCTCTAGTGATGATTCCATATTATCTCTAGTGATTCCATATTATCTCTAGTGATGATTCCATATTATCTCTAGTGATGATTCCATATTATCTCTAGTGATTCCATATTATCTCTAGTGATGATTCCATATTATCTCTAGTGATGATTCCATATTATCTCTAGTGATTCTATATTATCTCTAGTGATGATTCCATATTATCTCTAGTGATTCCATATTATCTCTTGTGATTCCATACTATCTCTAGTGATGATTCCATACTATCTCTAGTGATTCCATATTATCTCTAGTGATGATTCCATATTATCTCTAGTGATTCCATATTATCTCTAGTGATGATTCCATATTATCTCTAGTGATTCCATATTATCTCTAGTGATTCCATACTATCTCTAGTGATGATTCTATACTATCTCTAGTGACTCCATATTATCTCTAGTGATTCCATACTATCTCTAGTGATGATTCTATACTATCTCTAGTGACTCCATATTATCTCTAGTGATTCCATACTATCTCTAGTGATGATTCCATACTATCTCTAGTGATTCCATACTATCTCTAGTGATTCCATACTATCTCTAGTGATTCCATATTATCTCTAGTGATTCCATACTATCTCTAGTGATTCCATACTATCTCTAGTGATTCCATACTATCTCTAGTGATTCCATACTATCTCTAGTGATGATTCCATACTATCTCTAGTGATGATTCCATACTATCTCTAGTGATGATTCCATACTATCTCTAGTGATGATTCCATACTATCTCTAGTGATTCCATACTATCTCTAGTGATTCCATACTATCTCTAGTGATTCCATACTATCTCTAGTGATGATTCCATACTATCTCTAGTGACTCCATATTATCTCTAGTGATTCCATACTATCTCTAGTGATGATTCTATACTATCTCTAGTGATGATTCCATACTATCTCTAGTGATTCCATACTATCTCTAGTGATTCCATACTATCTCTAGTGATGATTCCATACTATCTCTAGTGACTCCATATTATCTCTAGTGATGATTCCATACTATCTCTAGTGACTCCATACTATCTCTAGTGATTCCATACTATCTCTAGTGATGATTCCATACTATCTCTAGTGATTCCATACTATCTCTAGTGATTCCATACTATCTCTAGTGATTCCATACTATCTCTAGTGATGATTCCATACTATCTCTAGGGATTCCATGATGATTCCATGGCGCTTTATTATGGCAGATTATTCTTCCCTTTCATCAAAGGATTAAATAATCCTAATCTCTTAAACATTGTCAGGTTAGGCTAATCTGTGGTGTTATATGTCTGGGTCGTGGTGCTTCTGTTTCTACCCACAAAGCCGACGTACACACCCCCAACTGGTCCTGTCTCTCCGAGCGCCTCTCTCTCTCTCCTACTCCGACCCAGACTTTGATCGTGACGTTTACATCGCCCTTCCTTCAGTCACAATATGACAGCGGTAATAGTTGAACCAGAGAGAAACAGCTAAACCTTTCAAACCTGTGTAATTATGTTTACAGCTTGTTGTAAAAAAAATATAAAACAAATGTTTTGATAACTTGCCAAATGCATATTCAAACGGTTTGCATTCACTTGAAGACATCTCATAAATGAAATACTTTTATTTAACTGTAACTGTGAGTATTTATTGAAGTGATACGACCCTCTTTGAGTTTGGTGTAACGGCCATGGTGGCCATGATGAAACAATGATACGACCCTCTTTGAGTTTTGGTGTAACGGCCATGGTGGCCATGATGAAACAATGATACGACCCTCTTTGAGTTTTGGTGTAACGGCCATGGTGGCCATGATGAAACAATGATACGACCCTCTTTGAGTTTTGGTGTAACGGCCATGGTGGCCATGATGAAACAATGATACGACCCTCTTTGAGTTTTGGTGTAACAGCCATGGTGGCCATGATGAAACAATGATACGACCCTCTTTGAGTTTTGGTGTAACAGCCATGGTGGCCATGATGAAACAATGATACGACCCTCTTTGAGTTTTGGTGTAACGGCCATGGTGGCCATGATGAAACAATGATACGACCCTCTTTGAGTTTGGTGTAACAGCCATGGTGGCCATGATGAAACAGTATGAAAGGTACAGACAGTCGGCATCACTTGATGTTTCCCTAGGCCCTAGGACTGTAAACACTGTACACCTTTATTCCACATGATGTTTCCCTAGGCCCTAGGACTGTAAACACTGTACAGCTTTATTCCACGTGATGTTTCCCTAGGCCCTAGGACTGTAAACACTGTACAGCTTTATTCCACATGATGTTTCCCTAGGCCCTAGGACTGTAAACACTGTACAGCTTTATTCCACGTGATGTTTCCCTAGGCCCTAGGACTGTAAACACTGTACACCTTTATTCCACATGATGTTTCCCTAGGCCCTAGGTCTGGAAACACTGTACACCTTTATTCCACGTGATGTTTCCCTAGGCCCTAGGTCTGTAAACACTGTACACCTTTATTCCACATGATGTTTCCCTAGGCCCTAGGTCTGGAAACACTGTACACCTTTATTCCACGTGATGTTTCCCTAGGCCCTAGGTCTGGAAACACTGTACACCTTTATTCCACGTGATGTTTCCCTAGGCCCTAGGACTGTAAACACTGTACACCTTTATTCCACATGATGTTTCCCTAGGCCCTAGGTCTGTAAACACTGTACACCTTTATTCCACATGGTCACAGTGTGATGGCAGTTCTGTTAGCTTCTCAGGGTTAACTTTTAGGGAAAAGTCTTCCTTACCCTGACAAACTAGGACAGAAAAGTGCCGCCGGAGAAGAAAGCTGGCGTTTTATATGTTCCCAAACAATTGTGTTTTTTTGTTTGTTTATTTGCGTTGTTTGTAACTTATTTTGTACATAAGGTTGTACCGTCTCTTATGACCGAAAATAACTTCTAGACATCAGGACTGTGATTACTCACCACGGACTGGCTGAATCCTTTTTTTGCTTTAACGAGTCTGACGAGCCCGACGCGAATGATATACTGCTTTCTCGGGAACAGGCCGAGGAGGGGTGGCTGGTTATACGCTGCACCGGCAGGATAGAACATCGGCATCTGGTAAGACAAGGGGTGGCTGGTTATACACTGTACTGGCAGGATAGAACAGCGACGTCTGGTAAGACAAGGGGTGGCTGGTTATACACTGCACCGGCAGGATAGAACTGGGACGTCTGGTAAGACAAGGGGTGGCTGGTTATACGCTGCACCGACAGGCTGTGACACTATCAACATACAGTTGGCTGGTTATACGCTGCACCGGCAGGATAGAACAGCGGTGTCTGGTAAGACAAGGGGTGCGGACTATGTATTTTTGTAAATAACAGCTGGTGCACGATATCTAAAGAAGTCTCGGGCTATTGCTCACCTGAAGTAGAGTATCTCATGAAAAGCTGTAGACCACACTATCTACCTAGAGAGTTTTTATCTGTATTTTTCGTAGCTGTTTACATACCACCGCAGACTGAGGCTGGCACTAAATCAGCATTGAATGAGCTGTATTCCGTTTTACCACATTTCTATCAGCATGTTAAATGTGCAACCAGAGGGAAAAAAACTCTTGGCCACCTTTACACCACACACAGAGATGCGTACAAAGCTCCCTCACTCTCCATTTGGCAAATCTGACCATAATTATATCCTCCTGATTCCTGCTTACAAGCAAAAATTAAAGCAGGAAGTACCAGTGACTAGATCAATATAAAAGAGGTCAGATGAAGCAGATGCTAAGCTACAGGAATGTTTTGCTAGCACAGACTGGAATATGTTCTGGGATTCCTACCATGGCATCAGTACACCACATCAGTCATTGGATTCATCAATAAGTGCATCGACGATGTCGTCCCCACAATGACCGTACGTTCATACCCCAACCAGAAGCCATGGATTACAGGCAACATCTGCACTGAGCTAAAGGGTAGAGCTGCCGCTTTCAAGGAGCGGGACTCTAACTCGGAAGCTTATAAGAAATCCTTCTATGCCCTCCGATGAACAAACAAACAGGCAAAGCATCAATACAGGACTAAGATCAAATTGTACTACACCGGCTCTGACGCTCGTCGGATGTGGCAGGGCTTGAAAACCATTACAGACTACAATGGGAAGCACAGCCGAGAGCTGCCCAGTAACACGAGCCTACCAGATGAGCTAAACTACTTCTATGTTCACTTCGAGGCAAATATCACTGAAACATGCATGAGAGCACCAGCTGTTACAGAAGACTGTGTGATCATGCTCTCTGCAGCCGATGTAAGACCTTTAAACAGGTCAACATTCACAAGGCCACAAGGCCAGATGGATTACCAGGACGTGTACTCCGAGCATGCACTGACCAACTGGCAAGTTTCTTCTCAGACATTTTCAACCTCTCCTTGTCTGAGTCTGTAATACCAACATGTTTCAAGCAGACCGCCATAGTCCCTGTGGCCAAGAAAACTGAGGTAACCTGCCTAAATGACTACCGACCCGTAGCACTCACGTCTGTAGCCATGAAGTGCTTTGAAAGGCTGGTCATGTTTATCCCAGAAACCTTAGACCCACTCCAATTTGCATACCTCCCCAACAGATCCACAGAGGATGCAATCTCTATTGCTCTCCACACTGCCCTTTCCCACCTGGACAAAAGGAACACCTATGTGAGAATGCTGTTCATTTACTACAGCTCAGTGTTCAACACCATAGTGCCCACGAAGCTCATCACTAAGCTAAGGACCCTGGGACTAAACACCTCCCTCTGCAACTGGATCCTGGACTTCCTGACGGGCCGCTCCTGGGTGGTAGGGGTAGGTAATAACACATCCGCAACGCTGATCCTCAACACAGGGGCCCCTCAGGGGTGCATGCTCAGTCCCCTCCTGTACTCCCTGTTCACTCATTACTGCACAGCTTGGCACTACTCCAAAATCATCATTAAGTTTGCCAATGACACAAGAGTGGTAGGCCTGATCACCGACAACGACGAGATAGCCTATAGGGAGGAGGTCAGAGCCCTGGCCGTGTGGTGCCAGGACACAACCTCTCCCTCAGCGTGATCAAGATAGGAGTTGATGGTTGGCTACAGGAAAAAGAGGACCGAGCACGCCCCCATTCTCATCGACGGGGCTGCAGTGGAGCAGGTTGAGACCTTCAAGTTCCTTGGTGTCCACATCACCAACAAACTAGCATGGTCCAAGCACACCAAGACAAAAAGGGCACGCCAAAGCCTATTCCCCCTCAGGAGACTGAAAAGATTTGGCATGAGTCATCAGATCCTCAAAAGGTTCTATAGCTGCACCATCGAGAGCATCCTGACTGGTTGTATCACTGCCTGGTATGGCAACTGCTTGGCCTCCGACCACAAGGCACTACAGAGGGTATTACGAACGGCCCAGTACATCACTGGGGTCAAGCTTCCTGCCATCCAGGACCTCTACACCAGGTGGTGTTAGAGGAAGGCCCTAAAAATTGTCAAAGACTCCAGCCACCCTAGTCATAGACTGTTCTCTCTGCTACCGCACGGCAAGCGGTACCGGAGCGCCAAGTCTAGGTCCTAAACAGCTTCTACCCCCAAGCCATAAGACTCCTGAACATCTAATCAAATGGCTACTCAGACTATTTGCATTGCCCCCCCCCTCTCTCCCCCTCTTTTACACCGCTGCTACTCTGCTGTTATCATCTATGCATAGTCACTTTAATAACTACCTACATGTACATACTACCTCAAATAACCGATGCCCCCGCACATTGACTCTGTACTGGTACCACCCTGTCTATAGTCTCGCTATTGTTATTTTACTGCTGAACTTTAATTACTTGTTTCTTATTGTTTTTAAATGCATTGTTGGTTAGGGGCTCGTAAGTAAGCATTTCACTGTAACTGTTGTATTTGGCGTATGTGACTAATAAAATGTGATTTGATTTGATTTGACAGGTATCCAATCTTCCACTGCTCCCTCAATTCTAGCAGTTTACAAAAAACACCTACAAATACCAACTGAAGACATTTTCTCCCAACATAATGACTCTTGTTTCTGTGTGGGTCTAAAGACACGCGCACACACGCACACGCACAAACAAACGTCCGACTGTCTTACTAATGAGTCGATGAATCACTGGAAATTGAGCATCAGAGAGAGAGAGAGAGAGAGAGAGAGAGAGAGAGATAGAGAGAGAGAGACAGAGACAGAGAGACAGAGACAGAGAGAGAGAGACAGAGAGAGAGAGAGAGAGAGACAGAGACAGAGAGACAGAGACAGAGAGAGAGAGAGAGACAGAGAGAGAGAGAGAGAGAGACAGAGAGAGAGAGAGAGAGAGAGAGAGAGAGAGAGACAGAGAGAGACAGAGACAGACAGAGAGAGTCATGACAGAATTGAGAATACACTGTGTTCTCCACAGTTAACAGCGACAACAATCAGAATGTCTATTTGTCATACCCTTGTCATACTTAGTTCTCTTTGTTTTCAATCATGTTCGTTACGTCACGTTAGACGTTGCGATATGCGTGGCGGTATACGTCACGTTATATCTCACAGTACATGTTGTATCACATGTTATATGTTGTGTTATATGCAGGGGCTTCATATTCTGCGTGCGTGCCAGTTTCTCAGCGTGTATGTTGGAAAAATGAATCATCAATGAATCTGTTAGTTGATCATCCCTGTTCATCCCATATGGTGGTAGTCAGTGAAGACACATGGCGCTAGCTCTGGCAAACAGTGAACAACTTAACAGTCAGAAGAACATGGCTGACAAGAGACTGAAACTTAACAGTCAGAAGAACATGGCTGAGAAGAGACTGAAACTTAACATTCAGAAGAACATGGCTGACAAGAGACTGAAACTTAACATTTAGAAGAACATGGCTGAGAAGAGACTGAAACTTAACATTCAGAAGAACATGGCTGACAAGAGACTGAAACTTAACATTCAGAAGAACATGGCTGAGAAGAGCAGGAAACTTAACATTCAGAAGAACATGGCTGAGAAGAGACTGAAACGTAACATTCAGAAGAACATGGCTGAGAAGAGCAGGAAACTTCCTGACTCTTGAGTGAACGATTTCGTCAAGGTCCAATGCAGTTGTTTTTATCTCAATAGCAAATCATTTCAACAGCATACCACCCTGCTGGACTGCCTCTGAAGGTAAGCAGGGTCGGTCCTGGTCGGTCCCTGGATGGGAGACCAGGTGCTGCTAGAAGTGGTGTTGGAGGGCCAGTAGAGGGCACTCTGGTCAAAGGTTTTTGGTATTTTATAAGGATCCCTATTAGCTGTTACTCTTCCTGGAGTACACAAAACACAAAACACAAAACACAAAACATGACATAATACGGAACATTAATAGACAAGAAAAGCTCAAGGACAGAACTAAATCAATTTAAAAATGAGACACGTACCCCACATATCAATACATTCACACAAACTATCCAGGTCAAACAGGGGAGAGGCGTTGTGCCGTGAGGTGTTGCTTTATCTGTTTTTTGAAACCAGGTTTGCTGTTTATTTGAGCAATATGAGATGGAAGGAAGTTCCATACAATAAGGGCTCTATGTAATACTGCACACTTTCTTGAGTTTGTTCTGGATTTGGAGACTGTGAAAATACCCCTGGTGGCATGTCTGGTGGGATCAGTGTGTTGGTCAGAGCTGTGTGTAAGTTGACTATGCAAACTATTTGGAACACATTAACGTTTCTTATAAAAGGAAGACGTGATGCATTCAGTCTCTCTTCAACTCTTAGCCAAGAGAGAATGGCATGCATAGTATTAATATCAGCCCTCTGGTTACAATGAAGAGCAAGATGTGCCGCTCTGTTCTGGGACAGAAGGTCTTTCCTTGCAGCACTCGGCCACACGACTGGACAATAACCAAAACTACTGTTATAACTGTTATAAAAGTTTCATAAAAGCAGAGAAGATCCCAATGTCCCAGGGCAGTGAAGGGGACATTGCCCTGTGTAGGGTGCCGTCTTTCAGATGGCACATGAAAAAAGGGTGTCGTAACCTGAAAACTAGCTGTTTATTGGCAGAGAGGTTTGGAACTCTCGTTGTTATTGGTCTATTAACTTATACCACCTGGATATGTCACCAGGTGATCCAAAACCCTAGGCAAGCGAAACAAGCTGACATTTCATTTAAAAACAACTCTTACACTAAAAAGGCATTTTCACAATTTCACAGTATTATTCCAACCTCATAGTGTGAAAATATAAATACATTATAAAACACAGGAAAATTACATTTTTGACTAGACTATCCCTTTAAGTTGGAGGTATGACTGATGTAACTAGCCACTAAACCCCCCCCCCCCCCCCAAGCCACCCTGTTCTTGTGGAGTGGGCCTTGCAGAAAGACAGCCAGGGCCTTGGAGACCAGAGGGGAAGCAAGCTAGATCTGCTCAAGGTTTTCTGATGCTAGCCAGCTAGCTTCCCATTCCAGCTCATCCATAATACGACATAGGATATTGCACACCAAACAATTATGTTAGCTCAGTACATAGCCACAGAAAAACACAGCCATTTTCCTAGCAAAAGATAGCTTTCACAAAAAACAGAAATAGAGATAAAATTAATCACTAACCTTTGAACATCTTCATCAGATGACACTCATATGACATCATGTTACACAATATATTTATGTTTTGTTCGATAATGTGCATATTTATATCCACAAATCTCGGTTTACATTGGCGCCATGTTCAGAAATGCCTCCAAAATATCCTGAGTAATTACAGAGAGCCACGTCAAATAACTGAAATACTCATCATAAACTTTGATGAAAGATACATGTTTTACATATAATTAAAGATACACTTCTTCTTAACCTCTACCGGGTCCGGGAGCACCCCCCACCCCCCCACACTGATCAGCATCGCTAGCATAGCGTCACAATTAAATAGTAGCATCTAAATATCATTAAATCACAAGTCCAAGACACCTAATGAAAGATACAGATCCTGTGAATAAAGCCACCATTTCAGATTTTTATAATGTTTTACAGGGAAGACACAATATGTAAATCTATTAGCTAAACACGTTAGCAAAAGACACAATTTTTTTACTCCAACAGTTTTTTCCTGCGTCAGTAGCTATCACTAATTCGACTAAATAAAAATATATATAGCCACTAACCAACGAAACAACTTCATAAGATGACAGTCTGATAACATATTTATGGTATAGCATAGTTTTTTTTTTGTTAAATGTGCATTTTTCAGGTATAAATCACAGTTCTACATTGCAGCTGCAATCTGATATAGTGCCGACGCAGCCAGAACAATTACAGAGACCAACGTCATATAACTAATTACTTGTCTTAAAACATTTCAGAAAAAATACACAGCGTACAGATATTGAAAGCCCAACATCTGGTGAATCCAAACAATATTTCAGATTTATTAAATGTTTCATAGCGAAAACAAAATGTAGCGCTAAATTAGCATAGCCACGCCAGCCAGAACCAGCTGGGCGTCCCCGACCAGTTCACATGCACGACAGATATATGAAATAACATCGTAAATTGGGTCTTACTATTGCTGATCTTTCATCAGAATGTTGATCAAGGTGTCCTTAGTCCTGATGAGTCGTTCAATCCATTCACAATGGCAACTTTCCCTCTTCATTTAGCGTAGGTACTGGGTCGACTAGCACGGTTCTGTCCAAAGTTAAAAAACTCACAGAACGGAACACGGCAAAACTCCCGAAAAAATTCAAAATAATCTGATTAAACTATATTGAAAAAACATACATTAAGATGATATGGTCACATGTATCAAACAAACTTCGAGACGGAGATAGTTTTCATCCGTAACGGCAGCAAAACAGAAGACAATTGCACACTCTACAAATCGCGCGTTTCAGAGAACCGGAAGTTGTCGGTCACGCCAAAGAAATAGGTCTTATTTCACGTCAGTACAAGATAAACAAAAAATTTCCTCCTCTGACGTCCTCCTGACACCCAGAGGAAGACGAATGAAGTGTGTTTCGGGTCATAGGTGGCGTGACCATATATAGGCAGAGCGTTGAAGCGAGCATACACATCTTGCATTCTTCTTCTTGCTCAGGGAAAGTGCTGTCAAATGACTTCTGTTTCACTCAGAGACAAAATTGAAACGGTTTTAGAAACCATAGCTTGTTTTCTATCCAATGGTATATGGTTATATGCATATAGTAAGAGCAATAATTGAATAAGAGGCAGTTTAATCTGTAGAGGAAATTATGCTAATGCGAAAACAGCACCCCCTGTATTCTCAAGAAGTTAATGCAACCGCTGTGTCAGATTTTTAAAAATCTTTACGAAAAAGCACACCACGCAGTAATCTGAGACGGAGCTCAGAACAATAGCCAAATTAGCCGCCATGTTGGAGTCAACAGAAACCAGAAATTACATCATAAACATTCCCTTACCTTTGATTATCTTCATCAGAATGCACTCCCAGGAATCCTAGTTCCACAATAAATCGTTGTTTTGTTCGATAATGTCCATTACTTATGTCCAATTAGCTAATTTTGCTACCATGTGTAGTACAGTGTCCAAACGTTCGCGCAGATGAAGGCAAACGTCGGACGAAAACTTCAAAAAGTTATGTTACAAGTCGAATAAACTGGTCAAATTAAGTAGAGAATCAATCTTCAGGATGTTGTTACCATTTATATCCAATAACGTTACAACCGGAGAATTCTTTTCAGTCTGTATAAGTAATGGAAAGCAAGACGACAGGATGAGGAAAGCGCGTGACCAGGAACTGGCCATCTGCCAGACCACTCGTATGAAGTCGGTACAGCCGATCTGCCAACTTCTGTCTGCTGCATCCAAACAGACTAATGTGACCCTTCTGTGTAAAGGTGAGACTCTCTAGGATGCCCACAGGCCTCACAAAACTCCTCTGAAGGTCCTGTGATACCAGACAAAAACATTTATGGAAGTATATATGGAGACTGTTTAGTGCCAAAAATAAAGGGTTAAATAATAATTTTTTTAACTATCTGTTGTTCCATGTAGTGAATCAGTTAATCATTGCATTTGTATGGGCTAATAGCAGTAAGGCCACAAAAACATTTTTATAAAATAATTTTCTTATATATTTTTGGGATTCTTCAAGGGGTATTAAAATTATAAATCTATTAGGAAATTGATCTTTGATCCCCCCCTCCAATAGTCCTGTTTGTCCATTTTGAGACACCTTAGCCAGTATACATCTAAGATAACTCAAGATTTTTTTTTTTTTTTTTTTTCAATAAACAAATGTGCATGAAAACGATTTGTCTCTTGTTGATTGACAACAAAGAATTTATTGAAGAATCCCCTCTGTGTTGATCAATCACCGACGAAAGGGGCGTAGACTTCCGCTCTGAACTTTGGCTG